>NW_026736957.1:0-54383 GCF_949786415.1 Peromyscus eremicus | reverse complement strand
ACACAGTAGATTAGAAGAGTGCTCTTTTCTCAAAAGCAGAGTGTGTTTCTTGTAAGGCGAGCTAGTATTTGTTTCCCAGTCATAAATGGATTTGAATCACATGCAGTTTCTGTCCTATGAGCAAGAGTTGTTTTCTGGTAAGAAGAGTCACTATTGCGCTCCATTTGCCATACACAGTGCAAATTGCACTAGCGTTTGTTCCCAGCAAGTACAGTGTATTGGACTGAAGAGAAGCTACTGTTCTTGTCAGTTTCCTAAGCAGAGTTGAACTAGATATGGCCCGTGTGTCGGAAGCACAGTTCCTTTGTTCTGAGCAAGCTCACTGTTTTGGCCCTATAGGAAACACAGAAGAATAGAAGAGTGCTCTTTTCTCAAAAGCAGAGTGTGTTTCTTGTAAGGCGAGCTAGTATTTGTTTCCCAGTCAGAAATGGAGTTGAATCACATGCAGTTTCTGGTCCTACGAGCAAGAGGTGTTTTCTGGTAAGAAGAGTCACTATTGCTCTCCATTTGTCATACACAGTGCAAATAGCACTAGCGTCTGTTCCCAGCAAGTACAGTGTATTGAACTGAAGAGAAGATACTGTTCTTGTCAGTTTCCTAAGCAGAATTGAACTAGATATGGCCCGTGTGTCGGAAGCACAGTTCTTTTGTTCTGAGCAAGCTCACTGTTCTGGCCTTATAGGAAACACAGTAGATTAGAAGAGTGCTCTTTTCTCAAAGCAGAGTATGTTTCTTGTAAGGCGAGCTAGTATTTGTTTCCCAGTCAGAAATGGAGTTGAATCACATGCAGTTTCTGCTCCTACAAGCCAGAGTTGTTTTCTGGTAAGAAGAGTCACTAATGCACTCCATTTGCCATACACAGTGCAAATTGAACTAGCGTCTGTTCCCAGCAAGTACAGTGTATTGGACTGAAGAGAAGTTACTGTTCTTGTCAGTTTCCTAAGCAGAGTTGAACTAGATATGGCCCCTGTTTCGGAAGCACAGTTCTTTTGTTCTGAGCAAGCTCACTGTTCTGGCCCTATAGGAAACACAGTAAAATAGAAGAGTGCTCTTTTCTCAAAAGCAGAGTATGTTTCTTGTAAGGCGACCTAGTATTTGTTTCCCAGTCAGAAATGGAGTTGAATCACATGCAGTTTCTGGTCGTACTAGCAAGACTTGTTTTCTGGTAAGAAGAGTCACTAATGCACTCCATTTGCCATACACAGTGCAAATAGCACTAGCGTCTGTTCCCAGCAAGTACAGTGTATTGGACTGAAGAGAAGCTACCGTTCTTGTCAGTTTCCTAAGCAGAGTTGAACTAGGTATGGCCCGTGTGTTGGAAGCACACTTGTTTTGTTCTTAGCTAACTCACTGTTCTGGCCCTATAAGAAACACTGTAGATTAGATGAGTGCTCTTTTCTCAAAAGCAGTGTATGTTTCTTGTAAGGCGAGCTAGTATTTGTTTCCCTGTCACAAATGGAGTTGAATCACATGCAGTTTCTGGTCCTAAGAGCAAGAGTTGTTTTCTGGTAAGAAGAGTCACTATTGCTCTCCATTTGCCATACACAGTGCAAATAGCACTAGCGTCTGTTCCCAGCAAGTACAGTGTATTGGACTGAAGAGAAGCTACTGTTCTTGTCAGTTTCCTAAGCAGAGTTGAACTAGATATGGCCCGTGTGTCGGAAGCACAGTTCCTTTGTTCTGAGCAAGCTCACTGTTTTGGCCCTATAGGAAACACAGAAGAATAGAAGAGTGCTCTTTTCTCAAAAGCAGAGTGTGTTTCTTGTAAGGCAAGCTAGTATTTGTTTCCCAGTCAGAAATGGAGTTGAATCACATGCAGTTTCTGGTCCTACGAGCAAGAGGTGTTTTCTGGTAAGAAGAGTCACTATTGCTCTCCATTTGTCATACACAGTGCAAATAGCACTAGCGTCTATTCCCAGCAAGTACAGTGAATTGGACTGAGGAGAAGCTACTGTTCTTGTCAGTTTCCTAAGCAGAGTTGAACTAGATATGGCCCGTGTGTCGGAAGCACAGTTCTTTTGTTCTGAGCAAGCTCACTGTTCTGGCCCTATAGGAAACACAGTAGATTAGAAGAGTGCTCTTTTCTCAAAAGCAGAGTGTGTTTCTTGTAAGGCGAGCTAGTATTTGTTTCCCAGTCAGAAATGGAGTTGAATCACATGCAGTTTCTGGTCCTATGAGCAAGAGTTGTTTTCTGGTAGAAAGAGTCACTATTGCGCTCCATTTGCCATACACAGTGCAAATAGCACTAGCGATGTTCCCAGCAAGTACAGTGTATTGGACTGAAGAGAAGCTACTGTTCTTGTCAGTTTCCTAAGCAGAGTTGAACTAGATATGGCCCGTGTTGGGAAGCACAGTTCTTTTGTTCTGAGCAAGCTCACTGTTCTGGCCCTATAGGAAACACAGTAGATTAGAAGAGTGCTCTTTTCTAAAAAGCAGAGTGTGTTTCCTGTAAGGCGAGCTAGTATTTGTTTCCCAGTCAGAAATGGAGGTGAATCACATGCAGTTTCTGGTCCTACGAGCAAGAGTTATATTCTGGAAAGAAGAGTCACTATTGTGCTCCATTTGCCATACACAGTGCAATAAGCACTAGCGTCTATTCCCAGCAAGTACAGTGAATTGGACTGAGGAGAAGCTACTGTTCTTGTCAGTTTCCTAAGCAGAGTTGAACTAGATATGGCCCGTGTGTCGGAAGCACAGTTCTTTTGTTCTGAGCAAGCTCACTGTTCAGGCCCTATAGGAAACACAGTAGATTAGAAGAGTGCTCTTTTCTAAAAAGCAGAGTGTGTTTCTTGTAAGGCGAGCTAGTATTTGTTTCCCAGTCAGAAATGGAGTTGAATCACATGCAGTTACTGGTCCTACTAGCAAGAATTGTTTTCTGCTAAGAACACTCACGATTGCGCTCCCATTGCCATACACAGTGCAAATAGCACTCGTGTCTTTTCCCAGCAAGTACAGTGTATTTGACTGAAGAGAAGATACTCTTCTTGTCAGTTTCCTAAGCTGAGTTGAACTAGATATGGCCCATGTGTCGGAAGCACAGTTCCTTTGTTCTGAGCAAGCTCACTGTTCTGGCCCTATGGGAAACACAGTAGATTAGAAGAGTGCTCTTTTCTCAAAAGCAGAGTGTGTTTCTTGTAAGGCGAGCTAGTATTTGTTTCCCAGTCAGAAATGGAGTTGAATCACATGCAGTTTCTGGTCCTAAGAGCAAGAGTTGTTTTTTGGTAAGAAGAGTCAATATTGCTCTCTATTTGCCATACACAGTGCAAATAGCACTAGCGTCTGTTCCCAGCAAGTACAGTGTATTGGACTGAAGAGAAGCTACTGTTCTTGTCAGTTTCCTAAGCAGAATTAAACTAGATATGGCCCGTGTGTGGGAAGCACAGTTCTTTTGTTGTGAGCAAGCTCACTGTTCTGGCCCTATAGGAAACACAGTAGAAGAGTGCTCTTTTCTCAAAAGCAGAGTGTGTTTCTTGTACGGCGAGCTAGTATTTGTTTCCCAGTCAGAAATGGAGTTGAATCACATGCAGTTTCTGGTCCTATGAGCAAGAGTTGTTTTCTGGTAGAAAGAGTCACTATTGCGCTCCATTTGCCATACACAGTGCAAATAGCACTAGCGATGTTCCCAGCAAGTACAGTATATTGGACTGAAGAGAAGCTACTGTTCTTGTCAGTTTCCTAAGCAGAGTTGAACTAGATATGGCCCGTGTGTGGGAAGCACAGTTCTTTTGTTGTGAGCAAGCTCACTGTTCTGGCCCTATAGGAAACACAGTAGATTAGAAGAGTGCTCTTTTATCAAAAGCAGAGTGTGTTTCTTGTAAGGCGAGCTAGTATTTGTTTCCCAGTCAGAAATGGCGGTGAATCACATGCAGTTTCTGGTCCTACGAGCAAGAGTTATATTCTGGTAAGAAGAGTCACTATTGGGCTCCATTTGCCATACACAGTGCAAGTAGCACTAGCGTCTATTCCCAGCAAGTACAGTGAATTGGACTGAGGAGAAGCTACTGTTCTTGTCAGTTTCCTAAGCAGAGTTGAACTAGATATGGCCCGTGTGTCTGAAGCACAGTTCTTTTGTTCTGAGCAAGCTCACTGTTCAGGCCCTATAGGAAACACAGTAGATTAGAAGAGTGCTCTTTTCTCAAAAGCAGAGTGTGTTTCTTGTAAGGCGAGCTAGTATTTGTTTCCCAGTCAGAAATGGAGTTGAATCACTTGCAGTTTCTGGTCCTACTTGCAAGAGTTGTTTTCTGCTAAGAACAGTCACGATTGCGCTCCCATTGCCATACACAGTGCAAATAGCACTCGTGTCTGTTCCCAGCAAGTACAGTGTATTTGACTGAAGAGAAGATACTCTTCTTGTCAGTTTCCTAAGCAGAGTTGAACTAGATATGGCCCGTGTGTCGGAAGCACAGTTCTTTTGTTCTGAGCAAGCTCACTGTTCAGGCCCTATAGGAAACACAGTAGATTAGAAGAGTGCTCTTTTCTCAAAAGCAGAGTGTGTTTCTTGTACGGCGAGCTAGTATTTGTTTCCCAGTCAGAAATGGAGTTGAGTCACATGCAGTTTCTGGTCCTATGAACAAGAGTTGTTTTCTGGTAGAAAGAGTCACTATTGCGCTCCATTTGCCATACACAGTGCAAATAGCACTAGCGTCTGTTCCCAGCAAGTACAGTGTATTGGACTGAAGAGAAGCTACTGTTCTTGTCAGTTTCCTAAGCAGAGTTGAACTAGATATGGCCTGTGTGTCGGAAGCACAGTTACTTTGTTCTGAGCAAGATCACTCTTCTGGCCCTATAGAAAACACAGTAGATTAGAAGAGTGCTCTTTTCTCAAAAGCAGAGTGTGTTTCTTGTAAGGCGAGCTTGTGCTTGTTTCCAGTCATAAACGGAGTTAATCACATGCAGGTTCTGGTCCTACTAGCAAGAGTTGTTTTCTGCTAAGAACAGTCACGATTGAGCTCCCAATGCCACACACAGTGCAAATAGCACTCGCGTCTGTTTCCAGCAAGTACAGTGTATTGGACTGAAGAGAAGCTACTGTTCTTGTCAGTTTCCTAAGCAGAGTTGAACTAGATATGGCCGTGTGTTTAGGAAGCACAGTTCTTTTGTTCTGAGCAAGCTCACTCTTCTGGCCCTATAGGAAACCCAGGAGAGTAGAAGAGTGCTCTTTCCTCAAAAGCAGAGTTGTTTCTTGTAAGGCGAGCTAGTGTTTTTTTCCCAGTCAGAAATGGAGTTGAATCACATGCTGTTTCTGGTCCTACGAGCAAGAGCTGTTTTCTGCTAAGAACAGTCACTATTGCGCTCCCATTGCCCTACACAGTGAAAATAGCACTAGCGTCTGTTCCCAGCAAGTACAGTGTATTGGACTGAAGAGAAGCTACTGTTCTTGTCAATTTCCTAAGCAGATTTGAACTAGATATGGTCCGTGTGTCGGAATCACAGTTCTTTTGTTCTGAGCAAGCTCACTGTTCTGGCACTATAGGAAAAACTGTAGATTAGAAGAGTACTCTTTTCTCAAAAGCAGAGTAAGTTTCTTGTAAGGCGAGCAAGTATTTGTTTCCCAGTCAGAAATGGAGTTGAATCACAGGCAGTTTCTGCTCCTACAAGCAAGAGTTGTTTTCCGTTAAGAAAAGTCACTATTGTGCTCCATTTGCCATACACAGTGCAAATAGCATTAGCGTCTGTTCCCAGCAAGTACAGTGTATTGGACTGAAGAGAACCTACTGTTCTTGTCAGTTTCCTAAGCAGAGTTGAACTAGATATGAACCGTGTGTGTAGGAAGGACAGTTCTTTTGTTCTGACCAAGCTCAATCTTCTGACCCTATAGGAAACACAGTAGAGTAGAAGAGTGCACTTTTCTCAAAAGCAGAGTGTGTTTCTTGTATGGCGAGCTAGTGTTTGTTTCCCAGTCGTAAACAGAGTTTAATCACATGCAGTTTCTGGTCCTACTAGCAAGAGTTGTTTTCTGCTAAGAACAGTCACGATTGCGCTCCCATTGCCATACACAGTGCAAGTAACACTCGTGTCTGTTTCTAGTAAGTACAGTGTATTGGACTGAAGAGAAGCTACTGTTCTTGTCAGTTTCCTAAGCAGAGTTGTTTCCCAGTCAGAAATGGAGTTGAATCACATGCAGTTTCTGGTCCTACGAGCAAGAGTTGTTTTCTGGTAAGAGGGGTCCCTATTGCCACCCCATTTGCCATACACAGTGCAAATAGCACTAGCGTCTGTTCCCAGCAAGTACAGTGTATTGGACTGAAGAGAAGCTACTGTTCTTGTCAGTTTCCTAAGCAGAGTTGAACTAGATATGGCCCGTGTGTGGGAAGCACAGTTCCTTTGTTCTGAGCAAGCTCACTGTTCTGGACCTATAGGAATCACAGTAGAGTAGAAGAGTGCTCTTTTCTCAAATGCAGAGTGTGTTTCTTGTAAGGCGAGCTAGTGCTTGTTTCCCACTCATAAACGGAGTTAATCACATGCAGTTTCTGGTCCTACTAGCAAGAGTTGTTTTCTGCTAAGAACAGTCATGATTGAGCTCCCATTGCCACACACAGTGCAAATAGCACTCGCGTCTCTTCCCAGCAAGTACAGTGTATTGGACTGAAGAGAAGCTACTGTTCTTGTCAGTTTCCTAAGCAGAGTTGAATTAGATATGGCCCGTGTGTTTAGGAAGCACAGTTCTTTTGTTCTGATCAAGCTCACTCTTCTGGCCCTATAGGAATCCCAGGAGAGTAGAAGAGTGCTCTTTTCTCAAAAGCAGAGTTGTTTCTTGTAAGGCGAGCTAGTGTTTTTTTCCCATTCAGAAATGGAGTTGAATCACATGCCGTTTCTGGTCCTATGAGCAAGAGTTGTTTTCTGCTAAGAAAAGTCACGATTGTGCTCCCATTGCCATACACAGTGCAAATAGCACTAGCGTCTGTTCCCAGCAAGTACAGTGTATTGGACTGAAGAGAAGCTACTGTTCTTGTCAGTTTCCTAAGCAGAGTTGAACTAGATATGGCCCGTGTGTCAGAAGCCGAGTTCCTTTGTTCTGAGCAAGCTCACTGTTCTGGCCATATAGGAATCACAGTAGAATAGAAGAGTGCTCTTTTCTCAAAAGCAGAGTGTGTTTCTTGTAAGGTGAGCTAGTGTTTGTTTCTCATTCGTACACGGATTTGAATAACATGCAATTTCTGTTCCTACTAGCAAGAGTTGTTTTCTGCTAAGAACAGTCACGAATGTGCTCCCATTGCCATACACTGTGCAAATAGCACTGGCGTCTGTTCCCAGCAAGTACCGTGTATTGGACTGAAGAGATGCTACTGTTCTTGTCAGTTTCCTAAGCAGAGTTGAACTAGATATGGCCCTTGTGTTGGAAGCACAGTTCTTTTGTTCTGAGCAAGCTCACTGTTCTGGCACTAAAGGAAACACAGTAGATTAGAAGAGTGCTCTATTCTCAAAAGCAGAGAATGTTTCTTGTAAGGCGAGCTAGTATTTGTTTCCCAGTCAGAAATGGATTGAATCACATGCAGTTTCTGCTCCTACAAGCAAGAGTTGTTTTCTGGTAAGAAGAGTCACTATTGTGCTCCATTTACAATACACAGTGCAAATAGCACTAGTGTCTGTTCCAAGCAAGTAGAGTGTATTGGACTGAAGAGAAGCTACTGTTCTTGTCAGTGTCCTAAGCAGAGTTGAACTAGATATGGCCCGTGTGTTTAGGAAGCACAGTTCTTTTGTTCTGAGCAAGCTCACTCTTCTGGCCCTATAGGAAACCCAGGAGAGTAGAAGAGTGCTCTTTTCTCAAAAGCAGAGTTGTTTCTCGTAAGGCGAGCTAGTGTTTTTTTCCCAATCAGAAATGGAGTTGAATCACATGCAGTTTCTTGTCCTATGAGCAAGAGTTGTTTTCTGCTAAGAACAGTGACGATTGCGATCCCATTGCCATACACAGTGCAAATAGCACTAGCGTCTTTTCCCAGCAAGTAGAGTGTATTGGACTGAAGAGAAGCTACTGTTTTTGTCAGTTTCCTAAGCAGAGTTGAACTAGATATGGTCCGTGTGTCGGAAGCAGAGTTCTTTTGTTCTGAGCAAGCTCACTGTTCTGGCCCTATAGGAAACACAGTAGATTAGAAGAGTACTCTTTTCTCAAAAGCGAGTAAGTTTCTTGTAAGGCGAGATAGTATTTGTTTCCCAGTCAGAAATGGAGTTGAACCACAGGCAGTTTCTGCTCCTACAAGCAAGAGTTGTTTTCTGGGAATAAGAGTCACTATTGTGCTCCATTTGCCATACACTGTGCAAATAGCACTAGCGTCTGTTCGCAGCAAGTACAGTGTATTGGACTGAAGAGAAGCTACTGTTCTTGTCAGTTTCCTAAGCAGAGTTGAACTAGATATGAACCGTGTGTGTAGGAAGCACAGTTCTTTTGTTCTGAGGAAGATCCCTCTTCTGGCCCTATAGGAAACCCAGGAGAGTAGAAGAGTGCTCTTTTCTCAAAAGCAGAGTTGTTTTTTGTAAGGCGAGCTAGTGTTTTTTTTCCCAGTCAGAAATGGAGTTGAATCACATTCAGTTTGTGGTCCTAAGAGCAAGAGTTGTTTTCTGCTAAGAACAGTCACGATTGCTCTTCCATGGCATACACAGTGCAAATAGCACTAGCGTCTGTTCCCAGCAAGTACAGTGTATTGGACTGAAGAGAAGCAACTCTTCTTGTCAGTTTCCTAAGCAGAGTTGAACTAGATATGGTCCGTGTGTGGGAAGCACAGTTCTTTTGTTCTGAGCAAGCTCACTGTTCTGGCCCTCTAGGAAACACAGTAGATTAGAAGAGTACTCTTTTCTCAAAAGCAGAGTAAGTTTCTTGTGAGGCGAGCTAGTATTTGTTTCCGAGTCAGAAATGGAGTTGAATCACAGGCAGTTTCTGCTCCTACAAGCAAGAGTTGTTTTCTGGTAAGAAGAGTCACTATTGCGCTCCATTTGCCATACACAGTGCAAATAGCACTCAAGTCTGTTCCCAGCAAGTACAGTGTATTGGACTGAAGAGAAGATACAGTTCTTGTCAGTTTCCTAAGCATAGTTGAACTAGATATGTACCGTGTGTGTAGGAAGCACAGTTCTTTTGTTCTGAGCAAGCTCACTCTTCTGACACTATAGGAAACACAGTAGAGTAGAAGAGTGCTCTTTTCTCAAAAGCAGAGTGTGTTTCTTGTAAGGCGAGCTAGTGTTTGTTTCCCAGTCGTAAACAGAGTTTAATCACTTGTAGTTTCTGGTCCTACTAGCAAGAGTTGTTTTCTCCTAAGAACAGTCATGATTGCGCTCCCATTGCCATACACAGTGCAAGTAACACTCGTGTCTGTTTCTAGCAAGTGCAGTGTATTGGACTGAAGAGAAGCTACTGTTCTTGTCAGTTTCCTAAGCAGAGTTGTTTCCCAGTCAGAAATGGAGTTGAATCACATGCAGTTTCTGCTCCTACGAGCAAGAGTTGTTTTTTGGTAAGAGGGGTCTCTATTGCCCTCCATTTGCCATACACAGTGCAAATAGCACTAGCGTCTGTTCCCAGCAAGTACAGTGTATTGGACTGAAGAGAAGCTACTGTTCTTGTCAGTTTCCTAAGCAGAGTTGAACTAGATATGGCCCGTGTGTTGGAAGCACAGTTCCTTTGTTCTGTGCAAGCTCACTGTTCTGGACCTATAGGAATCACAGTAGAGTAGAAGAGTGCTCTTTTCTCAAATGCACAGTGTGTTTCTTGTAAGGCGAGCTAGTGCTTGTTTCCCAGTCATAAACGGAGTTAATCACATGCAGTTTCTGGTCCTACTAGCAAGAGTTGTTTTCTGCTAAGAACAGTCACGATTGAGCTCCCATTGCCACACACAGTGCAAATAGCACTCGCGTCTGTTCCCAGCAAGTACAGTGTATTGGACTGAAGAGAAGCTACTGTTCTTGTCAGTTTCCTAAGCAGAGTTATCTAGATATGGCCCGTGTGTTTAGGAAGCACAGTTCTTTTGTTCTGAGCAAGCTCACTGTTCTGGCACTATAGGAAACACTGTAGATTAGAAGAGTACTCTTTTCTCAAAAGCAGAGTAAGTTTCTTGTAAGGCGAGCAAGTATTTGTTTCCCAGTCAGAAATGGAGTTGAATCACAGGCAATTTCTGCTCCTACAAGCAAGAGTTATTTTCTGGTAAGAAGAGTCACTATTGTGCTCCATTAGCCATACACAATGCAAATAGCACCAGCGTCTGTTCCCAGCCTACAGTGTATTGGACTAAAGAGAAGCTACTGTTCTTGTCAGTTTCCAAAGCAGAGTTGAACTAGATATGAACCGTGTGTGTAGGAAGCACAGTTCTTTTGTTCTGAGCAAGCTCACTCTTCTGACCCTATAGGAAACACAGTAGAGTAGAAGAGTGCTCTTTTCTCAAAAGCAGAGTGTGTTTCTTGTATGGCGAGCTAGTGTTTTTTTCCCAGTCGTAAACGGAGTTGAATCACATGCAGTTTCTGGTCTTACTAGCATAAGTTGTTTTCTGCTAAGAAGAGTCATGTTTGCGCTCCCATTGCCATACACAGTGCAAATAGCACTAGCGTCTGACCCAGCAAGTACAGTGTATTGGACTGAAGAGAAGCTCCTGTTCTTGTCAGTTTCCTAAGCATAGTTGAACTAGATATGGCCCGTGTGTCAGAAGCACAGTTCCTTTGTTCTGAGCAAGCTCACTGTTCTGGCCATATAGGAATCACAGTAGAGTAGAAGAGTGCTCTTTTCTCAAAAGCAGAGTGTGTTTCTTGTAAGGCGAGCTAGAGTTTGTTTCTCATTCGTAAACGGATTTGAATAACATGCAATTTCTGTTCCTACTAGCAAGAGTTGTTTTCTGCTTAGAACAGTCACGAATGTGCTCCCATTGCCATACACTGTGCAAATAGCACTGGCGTCTGTTCCCAGCAAGTACAGTGTATTGGACTGAAGAGAAGCTACTGTTCTTGTCAGTTTCCTAAGCAGAGTTGAACTAGATAAGGCCCGTATGTTGGAAGCACAGTTCTTTTGTTCTGAGCAAGCTCACTGTTCTGGCACTAAAGGAAACACAGTAGATTAGAAGAGTGCTCTATTCTCAAAAGCAGAGTATGTTTCTTGTAAGGCGAGCTAGTATTTGTTTCCCAGTCAGAAATGGACTGAATCACATGCAGTTTCTGCTCCTACAAGCAAGAGTTGTTTTCTGGTAAGAAGAGCCACTATTGTGCTCCATTTACAATACACAGTGCAAATAGCACTAGTGTCTGTTCCAAGCAAGTAGAGTGTATTGGACTGAAGAGAAGCTACTGTTCTTGTCAGTTTCCTAAGCAGAGTTGAACTAGATATGGCCCGTGTGTCGGAAGCACAGTTCTTTTGTTCTGAGCAAGCTCAATCTTCTGGCCCTATAGGAAACCCAGGAGAGTAGAAGAGTGCTCTTTTCTCAAAAGCAGAGTTGTTTCTCATAAGGCGAGCTAGTGTTTTTTTCCCAATCAGAAATGGAGTTGAATCACATGCAGTTTCTGGTCCTATGAGCAAGAGTTGTTTTCTGCTAAGAACAATTACGATTGTGATCCCATTGCCATACACAGTGCAAATAGCACTAGCTTCTTTTCCCAGCAAGTAGAGTGTATTGGAGTGAAGAGAAGCTACTGTTCTTGTCAGTTGCCTAAGCAGAGTTGAACTAGATATGGTCCATGTGTCAGAAGCACAGTTCTTTTGTTCTGAGCAAGCTCACTGTTCTGGCCCTATAGGAAACACAGTAGATTAGAAGAGTACTCTTTTCTCAAAAGCAGAGTAAGTTTCTTGTAAGGCGAGATAGTATTTGTTTCCCAGTCAGAAATGGAGTTGAACCACAGGCAGTTTCTGCTCCTACAAGCAAGAGTTGTTTTCTGGTAATAAGAGTCACTATTGCGCTCCATATGCCATACACAGTGCAAATAGCACTCAAGTCTGTTCCCAGCAAGTACAGTGTATTGGACTGAAGAGAAGCTACTGTTCTTGTCAGTTTCCTAAGCAGAGTTGAACTAGATATGAACCGTGTGTTTAGGAAGCACAGTTCTTTTGTTCTGAGCAAGCTCACTCTTCTGACCCTATAGGAAACACCCTAGAGTAGAAGAGTGCTCTTTTCTCAAAAGCAGAGTGTGTTTCTTATAAGGTGAGCTAGTGTTTGTTTCCCAGTCAGAAATGGAGTTGAATCACATGCAGTTTCTGGTCCTACAAGCAAGAGTTGTTATCTGGTAAGAAGAGTCACTATTGCGCTTCATTTGCCATACACAGTGCAAATAGCACTAGCATCTGTTCCCAGCAAGTACAGTGTATTGGACTGAAGAGAAGCGACTGTTCTTGTCAGTTTCCTAAGCAGAGTTGAACTAGATATGGCCCGTGTGTCGGAAGCACAGGTCCTTTGTTCTGAGCAAGCTCACTGTTCTGGCCCTATAGGAATCACAGTAGAGTAGAAGAGTGCTCTTTTCTCAAAAGCAGAGTGTGTTTCTTGGAAGGCGAGCTAGCGTTTGTTTCCCAGTCGTAAACGGAGTTGAATCACATACAGTTTCTAGTCCTACTAGCAAGAGTTGTTTTCTGCTAAGAAAAGTTACTATTCCGCTCCCATTGCCATACACAGTGCAAATAGCACTGGCGTCTGTTCCCAGCACGTACAGTGTATTGGACTGAAGAGAAGCTACTGTTCTTGTCAGTTTCCTAAGCAGAGTTGAACTAGATATGGCCCGTGTGTCGGAAGCACAGTTCTTTTGTTCTGAGCAAGCTCACTGTTCAGGCCCTATAGGAAACACAGTAGATTAGAAGAGTGCTCTTTTCTAAAAAGCAGAGTGTGTTTCTTGTAAGGCGAGCTAGTATTTGTTTCCCAGTCAGAAATGGAGTTGAATCACATGCAGTTACTGGTC
This sequence comes from Peromyscus eremicus, assembly GCF_949786415.1. NCBI lineage: Eukaryota > Metazoa > Chordata > Mammalia > Rodentia > Cricetidae > Peromyscus > Peromyscus eremicus. Next base: position 41,534 of record NW_026736957.1, on the reverse strand, counting down.
CTACTAGCAAGAATTGTTTTCTGCTAAGAACACTCACGATTGCGCTCCCATTGCCATACACAGTGCAAATAGCACTCGTGTCTTTTCCGAGCAAGTACAGTGTATTTGACTGAAGAGAAGATACTCTTCTTGTCAGTTTCCTAAGCTGAGTTGAACTAGATATGGCCCATGTGTCGGAAGCACAGTTCCTTTGTTCTGAGCAAACTCACTGTTCTGGCCCTATGGGAAACACAGTAGATTAGAAGAGTGCTCTTTTCTCAAAAACAGAGTGTGTTTCTTGTAAGGCGAGCTAGTATTTGTTTCCCAGTCAGAAATGGAGTTGAATCACATGCAGTTTCTGGTCCTAAGAGCAAGAGTTGTTTTTTGGTAAGAAGAGTCAATATTGCTCTCTATTTGCCATACACAGTGCAAATAGCACTAGCGTCTGTTCCCAGCAAGTACAGTGTATTGGACTGAAGAGAAGCTACTGTTCTTGTCAGTTTCCTAAGCAGAATTAAACTAGATATGGCCCGTGTGTGGGAAGCACAGTTCTTTTGTTGTGAGCAAGCTCACTGTTCTGGCCCTATAGGAAACACAGTAGAAGAGTGCTCTTTTCTCAAAAGCAGAGTGTGTTTCTTGTACGGCGAGCTAGTATTTGTTTCCCAGTCAGAAATGGAGTTGAATCACATGCAGTTTCTGGTCCTATGAGCAAGAGTTGTTTTCTGGTAGAAAGAGTCACTATTGCGCTCCATTTGCCATACACAGTGCAAATAGCACTAGCGATGTTCCCAGCAAGTACAGTATATTGGACTGAAGAGAAGCTACTGTTCTTGTCAGTTTCCTAAGCAGAGTTGAACTAGATATGGCCCGTGTGTGGGAAGCACAGTTCTTTTGTTGTGAGCAAGCTCACTGTTCTGGCCCTATAGGAAACACAGTAGATTAGAAGAGTGCTCTTTTATCAAAAGCAGAGTGTGTTTCTTGTAAGGCGAGCTAGTATTTGTTTCCCAGTCAGAAATGGCGGTGAATCACATGCAGTTTCTGGTCCTACGAGCAAGAGTTATATTCTGGTAAGAAGAGTCACTATTGGGCTCCATTTGCCATACACAGTGCAAGTAGCACTAGCGTCTATTCCCAGCAAGTACAGTGAATTGGACTGAGGAGAAGCTACTGTTCTTGTCAGTTTCCTAAGCAGAGTTGAACTAGATATGGCCCGTGTGTCTGAAGCACAGTTCTTTTGTTCTGAGCAAGCTCACTGTTCAGGCCCTATAGGAAACACAGTAGATTAGAAGAGTGCTCTTTTCTCAAAAGCAGAGTGTGTTTCTTGTAAGGCGAGCTAGTATTTGTTTCCCAGTCAGAAATGGAGTTGAATCACTTGCAGTTTCTGGTCCTACTTGCAAGAGTTGTTTTCTGCTAAGAACAGTCACGATTGCGCTCCCATTGCCATACACAGTGCAAATAGCACTCGTGTCTGTTCCCAGCAAGTACAGTGTATTTGACTGAAGAGAAGATACTCTTCTTGTCAGTTTCCTAAGCAGAGTTGAACTAGATATGGCCCGTGTGTCGGAAGCACAGTTCTTTTGTTCTGAGCAAGCTCACTGTTCAGGCCCTATAGGAAACACAGTAGATTAGAAGAGTGCTCTTTTCTCAAAAGCAGAGTGTGTTTCTTGTACGGCGAGCTAGTATTTGTTTCCCAGTCAGAAATGGAGTTGAGTCACATGCAGTTTCTGGTCCTATGAACAAGAGTTGTTTTCTGGTAGAAAGAGTCACTATTGCGCTCCATTTGCCATACACAGTGCAAATAGCACTAGCGTCTGTTCCCAGCAAGTACAGTGTATTGGACTGAAGAGAAGCTACTGTTCTTGTCAGTTTCCTAAGCAGAGTTGAACTAGATATGGCCTGTGTGTCGGAAGCACAGTTACTTTGTTCTGAGCAAGATCACTCTTCTGGCCCTATAGAAAACACAGTAGATTAGAAGAGTGCTCTTTTCTCAAAAGCAGAGTGTGTTTCTTGTAAGGCGAGCTTGTGCTTGTTTCCAGTCATAAACGGAGTTAATCACATGCAGGTTCTGGTCCTACTAGCAAGAGTTGTTTTCTGCTAAGAACAGTCACGATTGAGCTCCCAATGCCACACACAGTGCAAATAGCACTCGCGTCTGTTTCCAGCAAGTACAGTGTATTGGACTGAAGAGAAGCTACTGTTCTTGTCAGTTTCCTAAGCAGAGTTGAACTAGATATGGCCGTGTGTTTAGGAAGCACAGTTCTTTTGTTCTGAGCAAGCTCACTCTTCTGGCCCTATAGGAAACCCAGGAGAGTAGAAGAGTGCTCTTTCCTCAAAAGCAGAGTTGTTTCTTGTAAGGCGAGCTAGTGTTTTTTTCCCAGTCAGAAATGGAGTTGAATCACATGCTGTTTCTGGTCCTACGAGCAAGAGCTGTTTTCTGCTAAGAACAGTCACTATTGCGCTCCCATTGCCCTACACAGTGAAAATAGCACTAGCGTCTGTTCCCAGCAAGTACAGTGTATTGGACTGAAGAGAAGCTACTGTTCTTGTCAATTTCCTAAGCAGATTTGAACTAGATATGGTCCGTGTGTCGGAATCACAGTTCTTTTGTTCTGAGCAAGCTCACTGTTCTGGCACTATAGGAAAAACTGTAGATTAGAAGTGTACTCTTTTCTCAAAAGCAGAGTAAGTTTCTTGTAAGGCGAGCAAGTATTTGTTTCCCAGTCAGAAATGGAGTTGAATCACAGGCAGTTTCTGCTCCTACAAGCAAGAGTTGTTTTCCGTTAAGAAAAGTCACTATTGTGCTCCATTTGCCATACACAGTGCAAATAGCATTAGCGTCTGTTCCCAGCAAGTACAGTGTATTGGACTGAAGAGAACCTACTGTTCTTGTCAGTTTCCTAAGCAGAGTTGAACTAGATATGAACCGTGTGTGTAGGAAGGACAGTTCTTTTGTTCTGACCAAGCTCAATCTTCTGACCCTATAGGAAACACAGTAGAGTAGAAGAGTGCACTTTTCTCAAAAGCAGAGTGTGTTTCTTGTATGGCGAGCTAGTGTTTGTTTCCCAGTCGTAAACAGAGTTTAATCACATGCAGTTTCTGGTCCTACTAGCAAGAGTTGTTTTCTGCTAAGAACAGTCACGATTGCGCTCCCATTGCCATACACAGTGCAAGTAACACTCGTGTCTGTTTCTAGTAAGTACAGTGTATTGGACTGAAGAGAAGCTACTGTTCTTGTCAGTTTCCTAAGCAGAGTTGTTTCCCAGTCAGAAATGGAGTTGAATCACATGCAGTTTCTGGTCCTACGAGCAAGAGTTGTTTTCTGGTAAGAGGGGTCCCTATTGCCACCCATTTGCCATACACAGTGCAAATAGCACTAGCGTCTGTTCCCAGCAAGTACAGTGTATTGGACTGAAGAGAAGCTACTGTTCTTGTCAGTTTCCTAAGCAGAGTTGAACTAGATATGGCCCGTGTGTGGGAAGCACAGTTCCTTTGTTCTGAGCAAGCTCACTGTTCTGGACCTATAGGAATCACAGTAGAGTAGAAGAGTGCTCTTTTCTCAAATGCAGAGTGTGTTTCTTGTAAGGCGAGCTAGTGCTTGTTTCCCACTCATAAACGGAGTTAATCACATGCAGTTTCTGGTCCTACTAGCAAGAGTTGTTTTCTGCTAAGAACAGTCATGATTGAGCTCCCATTGCCACACACAGTGCAAATAGCACTCGCGTCTCTTCCCAGCAAGTACAGTGTATTGGACTGAAGAGAAGCTACTGTTCTTGTCAGTTTCCTAAGCAGAGTTGAATTAGATATGGCCCGTGTGTTTAGGAAGCACAGTTCTTTTGTTCTGATCAAGCTCACTCTTCTGGCCCTATAGGAATCCCAGGAGAGTAGAAGAGTGCTCTTTTCTCAAAAGCAGAGTTGTTTCTTGTAAGGCGAGCTAGTGTTTTTTTCCCATTCAGAAATGGAGTTGAATCACATGCCGTTTCTGGTCCTATGAGCAAGAGTTGTTTTCTGCTAAGAAAAGTCACGATTGTGCTCCCATTGCCATACACAGTGCAAATAGCACTAGCGTCTGTTCCCAGCAAGTACAGTGTATTGGACTGAAGAGAAGCTACTGTTCTTGTCAGTTTCCTAAGCAGAGTTGAACTAGATATGGCCCGTGTGTCAGAAGCCGAGTTCCTTTGTTCTGAGCAAGCTCACTGTTCTGGCCATATAGGAATCACAGTAGAATAGAAGAGTGCTCTTTTCTCAAAAGCAGAGTGTGTTTCTTGTAAGGTGAGCTAGTGTTTGTTTCTCATTCGTAAACGGATTTGAATAACATGCAATTTCTGTTCCTACTAGCAAGAGTTGTTTTCTGCTAAGAACAGTCACGAATGTGCTCCCATTGCCATACACTGTGCAAATAGCACTGGCGTCTGTTCCCAGCAAGTACCGTGTATTGGACTGAAGAGATGCTACTGTTCTTGTCAGTTTCCTAAGCAGAGTTGAACTAGATATAGCCCTTGTGTTGGAAGCACAGTTCTTTTGTTCTGAGCAAGCTCACTGTTCTGGCACTAAAGGAAACACAGTAGATTAGAAGAGTGCTCTATTCTCAAAAGCAGAGAATGTTTCTTGTAAGGCGAGCTAGTATTTGTTTCCCAGTCAGAAATGGATTGAATCACATGCAGTTTCTGCTCCTACAAGCAAGAGTTGTTTTCTGGTAAGAAGAGTCACTATTGTGCTCCATTAACAATACACAGTGCAAATAGCACTAGTGTCTGTTCCAAGCAAGTAGAGTGTATTGGACTGAAGAGAAGCTACTGTTCTTGTCAGTGTCCTAAGCAGAGTTGAACTAGATATGGCCCGTGTGTTTAGGAAGCACAGTTCTTTTGTTCTGAGCAAGCTCACTCTTCTGGCCCTATAGGAAACCCAGGAGAGTAGAAGAGTGCTCTTTTCTCAAAAGCAGAGTTGTTTCTCGTAAGGCGAGCTAGTGTTTTTTTCCCAATCAGAAATGGAGTTGAATCACATGCAGTTTCTTGTCCTATGAGCAAGAGTTGTTTTCTGCTAAGAACAGTGACGATTGCGATCCCATTGCCATACACAGTGCAAATAGCACTAGCGTCTTTTCCCAGCAAGTAGAGTGTATTGGACTGAAGAGAAGCTACTGTTTTTGTCAGTTTCCTAAGCAGAGTTGAACTAGATATGGTCCGTGTGTCGGAAGCAGAGTTCTTTTGTTCTGAGCAAGCTCACTGTTCTGGCCCTATAGGAAACACAGTAGATTAGAAGAGTACTCTTTTCTCAAAAGCGAGTAAGTTTCTTGTAAGGCGAGATAGTATTTGTTTCCCAGTCAGAAATGGAGTTGAACCACAGGCAGTTTCTGCTCCTACAAGCAAGAGTTGTTTTCTGGGAATAAGAGTCACTATTGTGCTCCATTTGCCATACACTGTGCAAATAGCACTAGCGTCTGTTCGCAGCAAGTACAGTGTATTGGACTGAAGAGAAGCTACTGTTCTTGTCAGTTTCCTAAGCAGAGTTGAACTAGATATGAACCGTGTGTGTAGGAAGCACAGTTCTTTTGTTCTGAGGAAGCTCCCTCTTCTGGCCCTATAGGAAACCCAGGAGAGTAGAAGAGTGCTCTTTTCTCAAAAGCAGAGTTGTTTTTTGTAAGGCGAGCTAGTGTTTTTTTTCCCAGTCAGAAATGGAGTTGAATCACATTCAGTTTGTGGTCCTAAGAGCAAGAGTTGTTTTCTGCTAAGAACAGTCACGATTGCGCTTCCATGGCATACACAGTGCAAATAGCACTAGCGTCTGTTCCCAGCAAGTACAGTGTATTGGACTGAAGAGAAGCAACTCTTCTTGTCAGTTTCCTAAGCAGAGTTGAACTAGATATGGTCCGTGTGTGGGAAGCACAGTTCTTTTGTTCTGAGCAAGCTCACTGTTCTGGCCCTCTAGGAAACACAGTAGATTAGAAGAGTACTCTTTTCTCAAAAGCAGAGTAAGTTTCTTGTGAGGCGAGCTAGTATTTGTTTCCGAGTCAGAAATGGAGTTGAATCACAGGCAGTTTCTGCTCCTACAAGCAAGAGTTGTTTTCTGGTAAGAAGAGTCACTATTGCGCTCCATTTGCCATACACAGTGCAAATAGCACTCAAGTCTGTTCCCAGCAAGTACAGTGTATTGGACTGAAGAGAAGATACAGTTCTTGTCAGTTTCCTAAGCATAGTTGAACTAGATATGTACCGTGTGTGTAGGAAGCACAGTTCTTTTGTTCTGAGCAAGCTCACTCTTCTGACACTATAGGAAACACAGTAGAGTAGAAGAGTGCTCTTTTCTCAAAAGCAGAGTGTGTTTCTTGTAAGGCGAGCTAGTGTTTGTTTCCCAGTCGTAAACAGAGTTTAATCACTTGTAGTTTCTGGTCCTACTAGCAAGAGTTGTTTTCTCCTAAGAACAGTCATGATTGCGCTCCCATTGCCATACACAGTGCAAGTAACACTCGTGTCTGTTTCTAGCAAGTGCAGTGTATTGGACTGAAGAGAAGCTACTGTTCTTGTCAGTTTCCTAAGCAGAGTTGTTTCCCAGTCAGAAATGGAGTTGAATCACATGCAGTTTCTGCTCCTACGAGCAAGAGTTGTTTTTTGGTAAGAGGGGTCTCTATTGCCCTCCATTTGCCATACACAGTGCAAATAGCACTAGCGTCTGTTCCCAGCAAGTACAGTGTATTGGACTGAAGAGAAGCTACTGTTCTTGTCAGTTTCCTAAGCAGAGTTGAACTAGATATGGCCCGTGTGTTGGAAGCACAGTTCCTTTGTTCTGTGCAAGCTCACTGTTCTGGACCTATAGGAATCACAGTAGAGTAGAAGAGTGCTCTTTTCTCAAATGCACAGTGTGTTTCTTGTAAGGCGAGCTAGTGCTTGTTTCCCAGTCATAAACGGAGTTAATCACATGCAGTTTCTGGTCCTACTAGCAAGAGTTGTTTTCTGCTAAGAACAGTCACGATTGAGCTCCCATTGCCACACACAGTGCAAATAGCACTCGCGTCTGTTCCCAGCAAGTACAGTGTATTGGACTGAAGAGAAGCTACTGTTCTTGTCAGTTTCCTAAGCAGAGTTATCTAGATATGGCCTGTGTGTTTAGGAAGCACAGTTCTTTTGTTCTGAGCAAGCTCACTGTTCTGGCACTATAGGAAACACTGTAGATTAGAAGAGTACTCTTTTCTCAAAAGCAGAGTAAGTTTCTTGTAAGGCGAGCAAGTATTTGTTTCCCAGTCAGAAATGGAGTTGAATCACAGGCAATTTCTGCTCCTACAAGCAAGAGTTATTTTCTGGTAAGAAGAGTCACTATTGTGCTCCATTAGCCATACACAATGCAAATAGCACCAGCGTCTGTTCCCAGCCTACAGTGTATTGGACTAAAGAGAAGCTACTGTTCTTGTCAGTTTCCAAAGCAGAGTTGAACTAGATATGAACCGTGTGTGTAGGAAGCACAGTTCTTTTGTTCTGAGCAAGCTCACTCTTCTGACCCTATAGGAAACACAGTAGAGTAGAAGAGTGCTCTTTTCTCAAAAGCAGAGTGTGTTTCTTGTATGGCGAGCTAGTGTTTTTTTCCCAGTCGTAAACGGAGTTGAATCACATGCAGTTTCTGGTCTTACTAGCATAAGTTGTTTTCTGCTAAGAAGAGTCATGTTTGCGCTCCCATTGCCATACACAGTGCAAATAGCACTAGCGTCTGACCCAGCAAGTACAGTGTATTGGACTGAAGAGAAGCTCCTGTTCTTGTCAGTTTCCTAAGCATAGTTGAACTAGATATGGCCCGTGTGTCAGAAGCACAGTTCCTTTGTTCTGAGCAAGCTCACTGTTCTGGCCATATAGGAATCACAGTAGAGTAGAAGAGTGCTCTTTTCTCAAAAGCAGAGTGTGTTTCTTGTAAGGCGAGCTAGAGTTTGTTTCTCATTCGTAAACGGATTTGAATAACATGCAATTTCTGTTCCTACTAGCAAGAGTTGTTTTCTGCTTAGAACAGTCACGAATGTGCTCCCATTGCCATACACTGTGCAAATAGCACTGGCGTCTGTTCCCAGCAAGTACAGTGTATTGGACTGAAGAGAAGCTACTGTTCTTGTCAGTTTCCTAAGCAGAGTTGAACTAGATAAGGCCCGTATGTTGGAAGCACAGTTCTTTTGTTCTGAGCAAGCTCACTGTTCTGGCACTAAAGGAAACACAGTAGATTAGAAGAGTGCTCTATTCTCAAAAGCAGAGTATGTTTCTTGTAAGGCGAGCTAGTATTTGTTTCCCAGTCAGAAATGGACTGAATCACATGCAGTTTCTGCTCCTACAAGCAAGAGTTGTTTTCTGGTAAGAAGAGCCACTATTGTGCTCCATTTACAATACACAGTGCAAATAGCACTAGTGTCTGTTCCAAGCAAGTAGAGTGTATTGGACTGAAGAGAAGCTACTGTTCTTGTCAGTTTCCTAAGCAGAGTTGAACTAGATATGGCCCGTGTGTCGGAAGCACAGTTCTTTTGTTCTGAGCAAGCTCAATCTTCTGGCCCTATAGGAAACCCAGGAGAGTAGAAGAGTGCTCTTTTCTCAAAAGCAGAGTTGTTTCTCATAAGGCGAGCTAGTGTTTTTTTCCCAATCAGAAATGGAGTTGAATCACATGCAGTTTCTGGTCCTATGAGCAAGAGTTGTTTTCTGCTAAGAACAATTACGATTGTGATCCCATTGCCATACACAGTGCAAATAGCACTAGCTTCTTTTCCCAGCAAGTAGAGTGTATTGGAGTGAAGAGAAGCTACTGTTCTTGTCAGTTGCCTAAGCAGAGTTGAACTAGATATGGTCCATGTGTCAGAAGCACAGTTCTTTTGTTCTGAGCAAGCTCACTGTTCTGGCCCTATAGGAAACACAGTAGATTAGAAGAGTACTCTTTTCTCAAAAGCAGAGTAGAGTTTCTTGTAAGGCTGAGATAGTGTTTGTTTCTCATTCAGAAATGGATTTGAAACACATGCAGTTTCTGCTCCTACAAGCAAGAGTTGTTTTCTGGTAATAAGAGTCACTATTGCGCTCCATATGCCATACACAGTGCAAATAGCACTCAAGTCTGTTCCCAGCAAGTACAGTGTATTGGACTGAAGAGAAGCTACTGTTCTTGTCAGTTTCCTAAGCAGAGTTGAACTAGATATGAACCGTGTGTTTAGGAAGCACAGTTCTTTTGTTCTGAGCAAGCTCACTCTTCTGACCCTATAGGAAACACCCTAGAGTAGAAGAGTGCTCTTTTCTCAAAAGCAGAGTGTGTTTCTTATAAGGTGAGCTAGTGTTTGTTTCCCAGTCAGAAATGGAGTTGAATCACATGCAGTTTCTGGTCCTACAAGCAAGAGTTGTTATCTGGTAAGAAGAGTCACTATTGCGCTTCATTTGCCATACACAGTGCAAATAGCACTAGCATCTGTTCCCAGCAAGTACAGTGTATTGGACTGAAGAGAAGCGACTGTTCTTGTAGTTTCCTAAGCAGAGTTGAACTAGATATGGCCCGTGTGTCTGAAGCACAGGTCCTTTGTTCTGAGCAAGCTCACTGTTCTGGCCCTATAGGAATCACAGTAGAGTAGAAGAGTGCTCTTTTCTCAAAAGCAGAGTGTGTTTCTTGGAAGGCGAGCTAGCGTTTGTTTCCCAGTCGTAAACGGAGTTGAATCACATACAGTTTCTAGTCCTACTAGCAAGAGTTGTTTTCTGCTAAGAAAAGTTACTATTCTGCTCCCATTGCCATACACAGTGCAAATAGCACTGGCGTCTGTTCCCAGCACGTACAGTGTATTGGACTGAAGAGAAGCTACTGTTCTTGTCAGTTTCCTAAGCAGAGTTGAACTAGATATGGTCCATGTGTCGGAAGCACAGTTCCTTTGTTCTGAGCAAGCTCACTGTTCTGGCCCTATAGGAAACACAGTAGATTAGAAGAGTGCTCTTTTCTCAAAAGCAGAGTGTGTTTCTTGTGAGGCGAGCTAGTATTTGTTTCCCAGTCAGAAATGGAGTTGAATCACATGCAGTTTCTACTCCTACAAGCAAGAGTCGTTTTCCGCTACGAAGAGTCACTATTGCGCTCCATTTGCCATACACAGTGCAAATAGCACTAGCGTTGTTCCCAAGAAGTACAGTGTATTGGACTGAAGAGAAGCTACTGTTCTTGTCAATTTCCTAAGCAGAGCTGAACTAGATATGAACCGTGTGTTTAGGAAGCACAGTTCTTTTGTTGTGAGCAAGCTCACTCTTCTGGCCCTATAGGAAACACAGTAGAGTAGAAGAGTGCTCTTTTCTCAAAAGCAGAGTGTGTTTCTTGTAAGGCGAGCTAGTGTTTGTTTCCCAGTCGTAAACGGAGTTGAATCACATGCAGTTTCTGGTCCTATTTGCAAGAGTTGTTTTCTGCTAAGAACAGTCACGATTGTGCTCCCATTGCACTACACAGTGCAAATAGCACTAGCGTCTGTTCCCAGCAAGTACAGTGTATTGGACTGAAGAGAAGCTACTGTTCTTGTCAGTTTCCTAAGCAGAGTTGAACTAGATATGGCCCGTGTGGGAAGCACAGATCTTTTGTTCTGAGCAAGCTCACTGTTCTGGCCCTATAGGACACAAAGTAGATTAGAAGAGTGCTCTTTTCTCAAAAGCAGAGTATGTTTCTTGTAAGGCGAGCTAGTATTTGTTTCCCAGTCAGAAATGGAGTTGAATCACATGCAGTTTCTGGTCCTATGAGCAAGAGTTGTTTTCTGGTAAGAAGAGTCACTATTGAGCTCCCTTTGCCATACACAGTGCAAATAGCACTAGCGTCTTTTCCCAGCAAGTACAGTGTATTGGACTGAAGAGAAGCTACTGCTCTTGTCAGTTTCCTAAGCAGAGTTGAACCAGATATGGCCCGTGTGTCGGAAGCACAGTTTCTTTGTTCTGAGCAAGCTCACTGTTCTGGCCCTATAGGAATCACAGTAGAGTAGAAGAGTGCTCTTTTCTCAAAAGCAGAGTGTGTTTCTTGTAAGGCGAGCTAGTGTTTGTTTCCCAGTCGTACATCGAGTTGAATCACATGCAGTTTCTGGTCCTACTAGCAAGAGTTGTTTTCTGGTAAGAAGAGTCACTATTGTGCTCCATTTGCCATACACAGTGCTAATAGCACTAGCGTCTGTTCCCAGCAAGTACAGTGTATTGGACTGAAGAGAAGCTCCTGTTCTTGTCAGTTTCTTAAGCAGAGTTGAACTAGATATGGCCCGTGTGTCAGAAGCACAGTTCCTTTGTTCTGAGCAAGCTCACTGTTCTGGCCCTACAGGAAACACATTAGATTAGAAGAGTGCTCTTTTCTCAAAAACAGAGTATGTTTCTTGTAAGGCAAGCTAGTATTTGTTTCCCAGTCGTAAACGGAGTTGAATCGCATGCAGTTTCTGGTCCTACTAGCAAGAGATGTTTTCTTGTAAGAAGAGTCACTATTGCACTCCCATTGACATACACAGTGCAAATAGCACTAGCATCTGTTCCCAGCAAGTACAGTGTATTGGACTGAAGAGAAGCTACTGTTCTTGTCAGTTTCCTAAGCAGAGTTGAACTAGATATGGCCCGTGTGTCAGAAGCACAGTTCCTTTGCTCTGAGCAAGCTCAATTTTGTGGCAATATAGGAATCACAGTAGAGTAGAAGAGTGCTCTTTTCTCAAAAGCAGAGTGTGTTTCTTGTAAGGCGAGCTAGTGTTTGTTTCTCAGTCGTAAACAGCGTTGAATCACATGCAGTTTCTGGTCCTACTAGCAAGAGTTGTTTTCTGCTAAGAACAGTCTCGATTGCGCCTCCATTGCCATACACAGTGCAAATAGCACTAGCGTCTGTTCCCAGCAAGTACAGTGTATTGGACTGAAGAGAAGCTACTGTTCTTGTCAGTTTCCTAAGCAGAGTTGAACTAGATATGGCCCGTGTGTCAGAAGCAGAGTTCCTTTGTTCTGAGCAAGCTCACTCTTCTGGCGCTATAGGAAACACAGTAGAGTAGAAGAGTGCTCTTTTCTCAAAAGCAGAGTGTGTTTCTTGTAAGGCAAGCTAGTGTTTGTTTCCCAGTAATAAACGGAGTTGAATCACATGCAGTTTCTGGTCCTACTAGCAAGAGTTGTTTTCTGCTAAGAACAGTCACGATTGCGCTCCCTTTGCCATACACAGTGCAAATAGCACTAGCGTCTGTTCCCAGCAAGTACAGTGTATTGGACTGAAGAGAAGCTACTGTTCTTGTCAGTTTCCTAAGCAGAGTTGAACTAGATATGGCCCATGTGTCGGAAGCACAGTTCCTTTGTTCCTAGCAAGCTCACTGTTCTGGCCCTATTGGAAATACAGTAGATTAGAAGAGTGCTCTTTTCTCAAAAGCAGAGTGTGTTTCTTGTAAGGCGAGCAAGTAATTGTTTCCCAGTCAGAAATGGAGTTGAGTCACATGCAGTTTCTGGTCCTACGAGCAAGAGTTGTTTTCTGGTAAGAAGAGTCACTATTGCGCTCCATTTGCCATATACAGTGCAAATTGCACTAGCGTCTGTTCCCAGCAAGTACAGTGTTTTGACTGAAGAGAAGCTACTATTCTTGTCAGTTTCCTAAGCAGAGTTGAACTAGATATGGCCCCTGTGTCAAAAGCACAGTTCCTTTGTTCTGAGCAAGCTCACTGTTGTGGCCCTATAGGAATCACAGTAGAGTAGAAGAGTGCTCTTTTCTCAAAAGCAGAGTATGTTTCTTGTAAGGCGAGCTAGTGTTTGTTTCCCAGTCATAAACGGACTTGAATCACATGCAGTTTCTGGTCCTACTAGCAAGAGTTGTTTTCTGCTAAGAAGAGTCACAATTGCGCTCCCATTGCCATACACAGTGCAAATAGCACTCGTGTCTGTTCCCAGCAAGTACAGTGTATTTGACTGAAGAGAAGCTACTGTTCTTGTCAGTTTCCTAAGCAGAGTTGAACTAGATATGGCCCGTGTGTCGGAAGCACATTTCCTTCGTTCTGAGCAAGATCACTGTTCTGGCCCTATAGGAAACACAGTAGATTAGAAGAGTGCTCTTTTCTCAAAAGCAGAGTGTGTTTCTTGTAAGGAGAGCTAGTATTTGTTTCCCAGTCAGAAATGGAGTTGAATCACATGCAGCTTCTGGTCCTAGGAGGAAGAGTTGTTTTCCGGTAAGAAGAGTCACTATTGTGCTCCATTTGCCATACACAGTGCAAATAGCACTAGCGTCTGTTCCCAGCAAGTACAGTGTATTGGACTGAAGAGAAGCTACTGTTCTTGTCAGTTTCCTAAGCAGAATTGAACTAGATATGGCCCGTGTGTCGGAAGCACAGTTCATTTGTTCTGAGCAAGCTCACTGTTCTGGCCCTATAGGAAACACAGTAGATTAGAAGAGTGCTCTTTTCTCAAAAGCAGAGTATGTTTCTTGTAAGGCAAGCTAGTATTTGTTTCCCAGTCAGAAATGGAGTTGATTCACATGCAGTTTCTGGTCCTTCGAGCAAGAGTTGTTTTCTGGTAAGAAGAGTCACTATTGCGCTCCATTTGCCATACGCAGTGCAAATAGCACTAGGGTTTGTTCCCAGCAAGTACAGTGTATTGGACTGAAGAGAAGCTACTGTTCTTGTCAGTTTCCTAAGCAGAGTTGAACTAGATATGGCCCATGTGTCGGAAGCACAGTTCCTTTGTTCCTAGCAAGCTCACTGTTCTGGCCCTATTGGAAATACAGTAGATTAGAAGAGTGCTCTTTTCTCAAAAGCAGAGTGTGTTTCTTGTAAGGCGAGCAAGTAATTGTTTCCCAGTCAGAAATGGAGTTGAGTCCCATGCAGTTTCTGGTCCTACGAGCAAGAGTTGTTTTCTGGTAAGAAGAGTCACTATTGCGCTCCATTTGCCATACACAGTGCAAATTGCACTAGCGTCTGTTCCCAGCAAGTACAGTGTATTGGACTGAAGAGAAGCTACTGTTCTTGTCAGTTTCATAAGCAGAGTTGAACTAGATATGGCCCCTGTGTCAGAAGCACAGTTCTTTTGTTCTGAGCAAGCTCACTGTTCTGGCCCTATAGGAATCACAGTAGAGTAGAAGAGTGCTCTTTTCTCAAAAGCAGAGTATGTTTCTTGTAAGGCGAGCTAGTGTTTGTTTCCCAGTCGTAAACGGACTTGAATCACATGCAGTTTCTAGTCCTACTAGCAAGAGTTGTTTTCTGCTAAGAACAGTCACAATTGCGCTCCCATTGCCATACACAGTGCAAATAGCACTCGTGTCTGTTCCCAGCAAGTACAGTGTATTTGACTGAAGAGAAGCTACTGTTCTTGTCAGTTTCCTAAGCAGAGTTGAACTAGATATGGCCCGTGTGTCGGAAGCACAGTTCCTTCGTTCTGAGCAAGATCACTGTTCTGGCCCTATAGGAAACACAGTAGATTAGAAGAGTGCTCTTTTCTCAAAAGCAGAGTGTGTTTCTTGTAAGGCGAGCTAGTATTTGTTTCCCAGTCAGAAATGGAGTTGAATCACATGCAGCTTCTGGTCCTACGAGGAAGAGTTGTTTTCGGGTAAGAAGAGTCACTATTGTGCTCCATTTGCCATACACAGTGCAAATAGCACTAGCGTCTGTTCCCAGCAAGTACAGTGTATTGGACTGAAGAGAAGCTACTGTTCTTGTCAGTTTCCTAAGCAGAATTGAACTAGATATGGCCCGTGTGTCGGAAGCACAGTTCTTTTGTTCTGAGCAAGCTCACTGTTCTGGCACTATAGGAAACACAGTAGATTAGAAGAGTGCTCTTTTCTCAAAAGCAGAGTATGTTTCTTGTAAGGCGAGCCACTATTTGTTTCCCAGTCAGAAATGGAGTTGAATCACATGCAGTTAATGCTCCTACGAGCAAGAGTTGTTTTCTGGTAAGAAGAGTCACTATTGCACTCCATTTGCCATACACAGTGCAAATTGCACTAGCGTCTGTTCCCAGCAAGTACAGTGTATTGGACTGAAGAGAAGCTACTGTTCTTGTCAGTTTCCTAAGCAGAGTTGAACTATATATGGCCCCTGTGTCGGAAGCACAGTTCTTTTGTTCTGAGCAAGCTCACTGTTCTGGCCCTATAGGAAACACAGTAGAGTAGAAGAGTGCTCTTTTTTCAAAAGCAGAGTATGTTTCTTGTAAGGCGAGCTAGTATTTGTTTCCCAGTCAGAAATGGAGTTGAATCACATGCAGTTTCTGCTCCTACAAGCAAGAGTTGTTTTCTGGTAAGAAGAGTCACTATTGCACTCCATTTGCCATACACAGTGCAAAGAGCACTAGCATCTGTTCCCAGCAAGTACCGTGTATTGGACTGAAGAGAAGCTACTGTTCTTGTCAGTTTCCTAAGCAGAGTTGAACTAGATATGGCCCATGTGTCCGAAGCACAGTTCCTTTGTTCCTAGCAAGCTCACATTTGTGGCCCTATTGGAAATACAGTAGATTAGAAGAGTGCTCTTTTCTCAAAAGCAGAGTGTGTTTCTTGTAAGGCGAGCTAGTAATTGTTTCCCAGTCAGAAATGGAGTTGAATCACATGCAGCTTCTGGTCCTATGAGCAAGAGTTGTTTTTGGGTAAGAAGAGTCACTATTGGGCTCCATTTGCCATACACAGTGCAAATAGCACTAGCGTCTGTTCCCAGCAAGTACAGTGTATTGGACTGAAGAGAAGCTACTGTTCTTGTCAGTTTCCTAAGCAGAGTTGAACTAGATATGGCCCGTGTGTCAGAAGCACAGTTCCTTTGTTCTGAGCAAGCTCATCTTTCTGGCCCTATAGGAAACACAGTAGATTACAAGAGTGCTCTTTTCTCAAAAGCAGAGTGTGTTTCTTGTAAGGCGAGCTAGTATTTGTTTCCCAGTCACAAATGGAGTTGAATCACATGCAGTTTCTGGTCCTACGAGCAGGAGTTGTTTTCTGGTAAGAAGAATCACTATTGCGCTCTATTTGCCATACACAGTGCAAATAGAACTAGCGTTTGTTCCCAGCAAGTACAGTGTATTGGACTGAAGAGAAGCTACTGTTCTTGTCAGTTTCCTAAGCAGAGTTGAACTAGATATGGCCCGTGTGTCAGAAGCACAGTTCCTTTGCTCTGAGCAAGCTCACTTTTGTGGCACTATACGAATCACAGTAGAGTAGAAGAGTGCTCTTTTCTCAAAAGCAGAGTGTGTTTCTTGTAAGGCAAGCTAGTATTTGTTTCCCGGTCAGAAATGGAGTTGAATCACATGCAGTTTCTGGTCCTATGAGCAAGAGTTGTTTTCTGGTAAGAAGAGTCACTATTGAGCTCCATTTGCCATACACAGTGAAAATAGCACTAGCATCTGTTCCCAGCAAGTACAGTGTATTGGACTGAAGAGAAGCTACTGTTCTTGTCAGTTACCTAAGCAGAGTTGAACTAGATATGGCCCGTGTGTCGGAAGCACAGTTCCTTTGTTCTGAGCAAGCTCACTGTTCTGGCCCTATAGGAATCACAGTAGATTAGAAGATTGCTGTTTTCTCAAAAGCAGAGTGTGTTTCTTGTAAGGCGAGCTAGTGTTTGTTTCCCAGTCAGAAATGGAGTTGAATCACATGCAGTTTCTGGTCCTACGAGCAAGAGTTGTTTTCTGGTAAGAAGAGTCACTATTGAGCTCCATTTGCCATACAAAGTGCAAATAGCACTAGCGTCTGTTCCCAGCAAGTACAGTGTATTGGACTGAAGAGAAGCTACTGTTATTGTCACTTTCCTAAGCAGAGTTGAACTAGATATGGCCCGTGTGTCGGAAGCACAGTTCCTTTGTTCTGAGCAAGCTCACTGTTCTGGCCCTATAGGAATCACAATAGAATATAAGAGTGCTCTTTTCTCAAAAGCAGAGTGTGTTTCTTGTAAGGCGAGCTAGTGTTTGTTTCCCAGTCGTAAACGGAATTGAATCACATGCAGTTTCTGGTCCTCTTTGCAAGAGTTGTTTTCTGCTAAGAACATTTATGATTGCGCTCCCATTGCCATACACAGTGCAAATAGCTCTAGCGTCTGTTCCCAGCAAGTACAGTGTATTGGACTGAAGACAAGCTACTGTTCTTGTCAGTTTCCTAAGCAGAGTTGAACCAGATATGTCCCGTGTGTCAGAAGCACAGTTCCTTTGCTCTGAGCAAGCTCACTTTTGTGGCACTATAAGAATCACAATAGAGTAGAAGAGTGCTCTTTTCTAAAAAGCAGAGTGTGTTTCTTGTAAGGCGAGCTAGTATTTGTTTCCCAGTCAGAAATGGAGTTGAATCACATGCAGTTTCTGGTCCTACTAGCAAGAGTTGTTTTCTGGTATGTAGAGTCACTATTGAGCTCCATTTGCCATACACAGTGCAAATAGCACTAGAGTCTGTTCCCAGCAAGTACAGTGTATTGGACTGAAGAGAAGCTACTGTTCTTGTCAGTTTCCTAAGCAGAGTTGAACTAAATATGGCCCGTGTGTCAGAAGCACAGTTCCTTTGTTCTGAGCAAGCTCACTGTTCTGGCCCTATAGGAAACACAGTAGATTAGAAGAGTGCTCTTTTCTCAAATGCAGAGTGTGTTTCTTGTAAGGTGAGCTAGTGTTTGTTTCCCAGTCGTAAAGGGAGTTGAATCACATGCAGTTTCTGGTCTTACTAGCAAGAGTTGTTTTCTGCTAAGAACAGTCACGATTGTGCTCCCATTGCCTTACTCAGTGCAAATAGCATTCGCGTCTGTTCCCAGCAAGTGCAGTATATTGGACTGAAGAGAAGCTACTGTTCTTGTCAGTTTCCTAAGCAGAGTTGAACTAGATATGGCCCGTGTGTCGGAAACACAGTTCTTTTGTTCTGAGCAAGCTCACTGTTCTGGCCCTATAGGAAACACATTAGATTAGAAGATTGCTCTTTTCTCCAAAGCAGAGTATGTTTCTTGTAAGGCGAGCTAGTATTTGTTTCGCAGTCAGAAATGGAGTTGAATCACATGCAGTTTCAGCTCCTACAAGCAAGAGTTGTTTTCTGGTAAGAAGAGTCACTATTGTGCTCCATTTGCCATACACAGTGCAAATAGCACTATCGTCTGTTCCCAGCAAGGACGGTGTATTGGACTTAAGAGAAGCTAATGTTCTTGTCAGTTTCCTAAGCAGAGTTGAAATAGATATGACCCGTGTGTCGGAAGCACAGTTCCTTTGCTCTGAGCAAGCTCACTTTTGTGGCACTATAGGAATCACTGTAGAACAGAAGAGTGCTCTTTTCTCAAAAGCAGAGTATGTTTCTTGTAAGGCGAGCTAGTATTTGTTTCCCAGTCAGAAATGGAGTTGAATCACATGCAGTTTCTGGTCCTACGAGCAAGAGTTGTTTTCTGGTAAGAAGAGTCACTATTGAGCTCCATTTGCCATACACAGTACAAATAGCACTAGCATCTGTTCCCAGCAAGTACAGTGTATTGGACTGAAGAGAAGCTACTGTTCTTGGCAGTTTCCTAAGTAGAGTTGAACTAGATATGGCCCGTGTGTGGGAAGCACAGTTCCTTTGTTCTGAGCAAGCTCACTGTTCTGGCCCTATAGGAATCACAGTAGAATATAAGAGTGCTCTTTTCTCAAAAGCAGAGTGTGTTTCTTGTAAGGCGAGCTAGTGTTTGTTTCCCAGTCGTACATCGAGTTGAATCACATGCAGTTTCTGGTCCTACTAGTAAGAGTTGTTTTCTGCTAAGAACAGTCACGATTGTGCTAGCATTGCCAAACACAGTGCAAATAGCACTAGTGTCTGTTCCCAGCAAGTACAGTGTATTGGACTGAAGAGAAGCTCCTGTTCTTGTCAGTTTCCTAAGCAGAGTTGAACTAGATATGGCCCGTGTGTCGGAAGCACAGTTGCTTTGTTCTGAGCAAGCTCACTGTTCTGGCACTATAGGAATCACAGTAGAGTAGAAGAGTGCTCTTTTCTCAAAAGCAGAGTGTGTTTCTTGTAAGGCGAGCTAGTGTTTGTTTCTCAGTCGTAAACGGAGTTGAATCACATGCAATTTCTGGTCCTACTAGCAAGAGTTGTTTTCTGGTAAAAAGAGTCACTATTGCACTCCATTTGCCATACACAGTGCAAAAAGTACTATCGTCTGTTCCCAGCAAGTACAGTGTATGTGACTGAAGAGAAGCTACTGTTCTTGTCAGTTTCCTAAGCAGAGTTGAACTAGATATGGCCCTTGTGTCGGAAGCACAGTTCCTTTGTTCTGAGCAAGCTCACTGTTTTGGCCCTATAGGAATCACAGTAGAGTAGAAGAGTGCTCTTTTCTCAAAAGCAGAGTATGTTTCTTGTAAGACGAGCTAATGTTTGCTTCCCAGTCGTAATCGGAGTTGAATCACATGCAGTTTCTGGTCCTATTTGCAAGAGTTGTTTTCTTCTAAGAACAGTCACGATTGCGCTCCCATTGCCATACTAGTGCAAATAGCACTAGCGTCTGTTCCCAGCAAGTACAGTGTATTGGACTGAAGAGAAGCAACTGTTCTTGTCAGTTTCCTAAGCAGAGTTGAACTAGATATGGCCCGTGTGTTGGAAGCACATTTCTTTTGTTCTGAGCAAGCTCACTTTTGTGGCACTATAGGAATCACAGTAGAGTAGAAGAGTGCTTTTTCTCAAAAGCAGAGTGTGTTTCTTGTAAGGCGAGCTAGTGTTTGTTTCCCAGTCCTAAAGGGAGTTGAATCACATGCAGTTTCTGGTCTTACTATCAAGAGTTGTTTTCTGCTAAGAACAGTCACGATTGCGCTCCCGTTGCCATACTCAGTGCAAATAGCATTCGCGTTTGTTCCCAGCAAGTACAGTGTATTGGACTGAAGAGAAGCTACTGTTCTTGTCAGTTTCCTAAGCAGAGTTGAACTAGATATGGCCCGTTTGTCAGAATTCAGTTCTTTTGTTCTGAGCAAGCTCACTGTTCTAGCCCTATAGGAAACTCATTAGATTAGAAGATTGCTCTTTTCTGAAAAGCAGAGTATGTTTCTTGTAAGGTGAGCTAGTATTTGTTTCCCAGTCAGAAATGGAGTTGAATCACATGCAGTTTCTGGTCCTACGAGCAAGAGTTGTTTTCTGGTAAGAAGAGTCACTATTGCTCTCCATTTGCCATACACAGTGCAAATAGCACTCGTGTCTGTTCCCAGCAAGTACAGTGTATTGGACTGAAGAGAAGGTACTGTTCTTGTCAGTTTCCTAAGCAGAGTTCAACTAGATATGGCCCGTGTGTCAGAAGCACAGTTCTTTTGTTCTGAGCAAGCTCACTCTTCTGGCCCTATACGAAACACAGTAGAGTAGAAGAGTGCTCTTTTCTCAAAAGCAGAGTGTGTTTCTTGTAAGGCGAGCTAGTGTTTGTTTCCCAGTCGTAAACGGAGTTGAATCACATGCAGTTTCTGGTCCTACTAACAAGAGTTGTTTTCTGCTAAGAACAGTCACGATTGCGCTCCCGTTGCCATACACAGTGCAAATAGCACTAGCGTCTGTTCCCAGCAAGTACAGTGTATGTGACTGAAGAGAAGCTACTGTTCTTCTCAGTTTCCTAAGCAGAGTTGAACTAGATATGTGCCGTGTGTCGGAAGCACAGTTCCTTTGCTCTGAGCAAGCTCACTTTTGTGGCACTATAAGAATCAGAGTAGAGTAGAAGAGTGCTCTTTTCTAAAAAGCAGAGTGTGTTTCTTGTAAGGCGAGCTAGTATTTGTTTCCCAGTCAGAAATGGAGTTGAATCACATGCAGTTTCTGGTCCTACTAGCAAGAGTTGTTTTCTGGTAAGAAGAGTCACTGTTGAGCTCCATTTGCCATACACAGTGCAAATAGCACTAGCGTCTGTTCCCAGCAAGTACAGTGTATTGGACTGAAGAGAAGCTACTGTTCTTGTCAGTTTCCTAAGCAGAGTTGAACTAGATATGGCCCGTGTGTCAGAAGCACAGTTCCTTTGTTCTGAGCAAGCTCACTGTTCTGGCCCTATAGGAATCACAGTAGAATATAAGAGTGCTCTTTTCTCAAAAGCAGAGTGTGTTTCTTGTAAGGCGAGCTAGTGTTTGTTTCCCAGTCGTAAACGGAGTTGAATCACATGCAGTTTCTGGTCCTACTAGTAAGAGTTGTTTTCTGCTAAGAACAGTCAGGATTGTGCTCCCATTGCCATACACAGTGCAAATAGCACTAGTGTCTGTTCCCAGCAAGTACAGGGTATTGGACTGAAGAGAAGCTCCTGTTCTTGTCAGTTTCCTAAGCAGAGTTGAACTAGATATGGCCCGTGTGTCGGAAGCACAGTTGCTTTGTTCTGAGCAAGCTCACTGTTCTGGCCCTATAAGAATCACAGTAGAGTAGAAGAGTGCTCTTTTCTCAGAGCAGAGTGTGTTTCTTGTAAGGCGAGCTAGTATTTGTTTCCCTGTCGTAAACGGAATTGAATCACATGCAATTTCTGGTCCTACTAGCAAGAGTTGTTTTCTGGTAAAAAGAGTCACTATTGCACTCCATTTGCCATACACAGTGCAAATAGCACTATCGTCTGTTCCCAGCAAGTACAGTGTATGGGACTGAAGAGAAGCTACTGTTCTTGGCAGTTTCCTAAGCAGAGTTGAACTAGATATGGCCCGTGTGTCAGAAGCACAGTTCTTTTGTTCTGAGCAAGCTCACTGTTCTAGGCCTATAGGAAACTCATTAGATTATAAGATTGCTCTTTTCTGAAAAGCAGAGTATGTTTCTTGTAAGGCGAGCTAGTATTTGTTTCCCAGTCAGAAATGGAGTTGAATCTCATGCAGTTTCTGCTCCTACAAGCAAGAGTTGTTTTCTGGTACAAAGAGTGACTATTGCACTCCATTTGCCATACACAGGGCAAATAGCAGTAGCGTCTGTTTCCAGCAAGTACAGTGTATTGGACTGAAGAGAAGCTACTGTTCTTGTCAGTTTCCTAAGCAGAGTTGAACTAGATATGGCCCATGTGTCGGAAGCACAGTTCCTTTGTTCTGAGCAAGCTTACTGTTCTGGCCCTATAGGAAACACAGTAGATTAGAAGAGTGCTCTTTTCTCAAATGCAGAGTGTGTTTCTTGTAAGGCGAGCTAGTGTTTGTTTCCCAGTCTTAAGGGAGTTGAATCACATGCAGTTTCTGGTCTTACTAGCAAGAGTTGTTTTCTGCTAAGAACAGTCACGATTGTGCTCCCATTGCCTTACTCAGTGCAAATAGCATTCGCGTCTGTTTCCAGCAAGTGCAGTGTATTGGACTGAAGAGAAGCTACTGTTCTTGTCAGTTTCCTAAGCAGAGTTGAACTAGATATGGCCCGTGTGTCGGAAGCACAGTTCCTTTGTTCTGAGCAAGCTCACTCTTCTGGCCCTATAGGAATCACAGTAGAATATAAGAGTGCTCTTTTCTCAAAAGCAGAGTGTGTTTCTTGTAAGGCGAGCTAGTGTTTGTTTCCCAGTCGTAAATGGAGTTGAACCACATGCAGTTTCTGGTCCTACTAGTAAGAGTTGTTTTCTGCTAAGAACAATCACGATTGTGCTCCCATTGCCATACACAGTGCAAATAGCACTAGTGTCTGTTCCCAGCAAGTACAGTGTATTGGACTGAAGAGAAGCTCCTGTTCTTGTCAGTTTCCTAAGCAGAGTTGAACTAGATATGGCCCGTGTGTCGGAAGCACAGTTGCTTTGTTCTGAGCAAGCTCACTGTTCTGGCCCTATAGGAATCACAGTAGAGTAAAAGAGTGCTCTTTTCTCAAAAGCAGAGTGTGTTTCTTGTAAGGCGAGCTAGTGTTTGTTTCCCAGTCGTAAACGGAATTGAATCACATGCAGTTTCTGGTCCTGCTAGCAAGAGTTGTTTTCTGGTAAAAAGAGTCACTATTGCACTAAATTTGCCATACACAGTGCAAATAGCACTAGTGTCTGTTCCCAGCAAGTACAGTGTATGGGACTGAAGAGAAGCTCCTGTTCTTGTCAGTTTCCTAAGCAGAGTTGAACTAGATATGGCCCTTGTGTCAGAAGCACAGTTCCTTTGTTCTGAGCAAGCTCACTGTTTTGGCCCTATAGGAATCACAGTACAGTAGAAGAGTGCTCTTTTCTCAAAAGCAGAGTATGTTTCTTGTAAGACGAGCTAATGTTTGCTTCTCAGTCGTAAACGGATTTGAATCACATGCAGTTTCTGGTCATATTTGCAAGAGTTGTTTTCTTCTAAGAACAGTCACGATTGCGCTCCCATTGCCATACTAGTGCAAATAGCACTAGCGTCTGTTCCCAGCAAGTACAGTGTATTGGACTGAAGAGAAGCAACTGTTCTTGTCAGTTTCCTAAGCAGAGTTGAACTAGATATGGCCCGTGTGTTGGAAGCACATTTCGTTTGTTCTGAGCAAGCTCACATTTGTGGCACTATAGGAATCACAGTAGAGTAGAAGAGTGCTTTTTTCTCAAAAGCAGAGTGTGTTTCTTGTAAGGCGAGCTAGTGTTTGTTTCCCAGTCCTAAAGGGAGTTGAATCACATGCAGTTTCTGGTCCTACTAGCAAGAGTTGTTTTCTGCTAAGAACAGTCACGATTGGGCTCCCATTGCCATACCCAGTGCAAATAGCATTCGCGTTTGTTCCCAGCAAGTACAGTGTATTGGACTGAAGAGAAGCTCCTGTTCTTGTCAGTTTCCTAAACAGAGTTGAACTAGATATGGCCCGTGTGTCAGAAGCACAGTTCTTTTGTTCTGAGCAAGCTCACTGTTCTAGCCCTATAGGAAACTCATTAGATTAGAAGATTGCTCTTTTCTAAAAAGCAGAGTATGTTTCTTGTAAGGCGAGCTAGTATTTGTTTCCCAGTCAGAAATGGAGTTGAATCACATGCAGTTTCTGCTCCTACAAGCAAGAGTTGTTTTCTGGTAAGAAGAGTGACTATTGTGCTCCATTTGCCATACACAGTACAAATAGCACTAGCGTCTGTTCCCAGCAAGTACAGTGTATTGGACTGAAGAGAAGGTACTGTTCTTGTCAGTTTCCTAAGCAGAGTTCAACTAGATATGGCCCGTGTGTCAGAAGCACAGTTCTTTTGTTCTGAGCAAGCTCACTGTTCTGGCCCTATAGGAAACACATTAGATTAGAAGATTGCTCTTTTCTCAAATGCAGAGTGTGTTTCTTGTAAGGCTAGCTAGTGTTTGTTTCAAGTCGTAAAGGGAGTTGAATCACATGCAGTTTCTGGTCTTACTAGCAAGAGTTGTTTTCTGCTAAGAACATTCACGATTGTGCTCCCATTGCCTTACTCAGTGCAAATATCATTCGCGTCTGTTTCCAGCAAGTGCAGTGTATTGGACTGAAGAGAAGCTACTGTTCTTGTCAGTTTCCTAAGCAGAGTTGAACTAGATATGGCTCGTGTGTCAGAAGCACAGTTCCTTTGTTCTGAGCAAGCTCACTCTTCTGGCCCTATAGGAAACACAGTAGAGTAGAAGAGTGCTCTTTTCTCAAAAGCAGAGTGTGTTTCTTGTAAGGCGAGCTAGTGTTTGTTTCCCAGTCGTAAACGGAGTTGAATCACATGCAGTTTCTGGTCCTACTAGCAAGAGTTGTTTTCTGCTAAGAACAGTCACGATTGCGCTCCATTTGCCATACACAGTGCAAATAGCACTAGCGTCTGTTCCCAGCAAGTACAGTGTATTGGACTGAAGAGAAGCTACTGTTCTTGTCAGTTTCCTAAGCAGAGTTGAACTAGATATGGCCCGTGTGTCCGAAGCACAGTTCTTTTGTTCTGAGCAAGCTCACTGTTCTGGCCCTATAGGAAACACAGTAGATTAGAAGAGTGCTCTTTTCTCAAAAGCAGAGTATGTTTCTTGTAAGGCGAGCTAGTATTTGTTTTCCAGTCAGAAATGGAGTTGAATCACATGCAGTTTCTTCTCCTACAAGCAAGAGTTGTTTTCTGGTAAGAAGAGACACTATTGCGCTCCATTTGCCATACAAAGTGCAAATAGCACTAGCGTCTGTTCCCAGCAAGTACAGTGTATTGGACTGAAAAGAAGCTACTGTTCTTGTCAGTTTCCTAAGCAGAGTTGAACCAGATATGGCCCGTGTGTCGGAAGCATAGTTTCTTTGTTCTGAGCAAGCTCACTGTTCTGGCCCTATAGGAATCACAGTAGATTAGAAGATTGCTGTTTTCTCAAAAGCAGAGTGTGTTTCTTGTAAGGCGAGCTAGTGTTTGTTTCCCAGTCAGAAATGGAGTTGAATTACATGCAGTTTCTGGTCCTACGAGCAAGAGTTGTTTTCTGGTAAGAAGAGTCACTATTGAGCTCCATTTACCATACACAGTGCAAATAGCACTAGCGTCTGTTCCCAGCAAGTATAGTGTATTGGACTGAAGAGAAGCTCCTGTTCTTGTCAGTTTCCTAAGCAGAGTTGAACTAGATATGGCCCGTGTGTCGGAAGCACAGTTCCTTTATTCTGAGCAAGCTCACTGTTCTGGCCCTATAGGAATCACAGTAGAATATAAGAGTGCTCTTTTCTCAAAAGCAGAGTGTGTTTCTTGTAAGGCGAGCTAGTGTTTGTTTCCCAGTCGTAAACGGAGTTGAATCACATGCAGTTTCTGGTCCTATTTGCAAGAGTTGTTTTCTGCTAAGAACAGTCACGATTGCGCTCCCATTGCACTACACAGTGCAAATAGCACTAGCGTCTGTTCCCAGCAAGTACAGTGTATTGGACTGAAGAGAAGCTACTGTTCTTGTCAGTTTCCTAAGCAGAGTTGAACTAGATATGGCCCGTGTGTCGGAAGCACAGTTCCCTTGTTCTGAGCAAGCTCACTGTTTTGGCCCTATAGGAATTACAGTAGAGTAGAAGAGTGCTCTTTTCTCAAAAGCAGATTATGTTTCTTGTAAGGCAAGCTAGTGTTTGTTTCCCAGTCTTAAAAGGAGTTGAATCACGTGCAGTTTCTGGTCCTATTAGCAAGAGTTGTTTTCTGCTAAGAACATTTATGATTGTGCTCCCATTGCCATACACAGTGCAAATAGCTCTAGCGTCTGTTCCCAGCAAGTACAGTGTATTGGACTGAAGACAAGCTACTGTTCTTGTCAGTTTCCTAAGCAGAGTTGAACTAGATATGTCCCGTGTGTGAAGCACAGTTCCTTTGCTCTGAGCAAGCTCACTTTTGTGGCACTAAAAGAATCACATAGAGTAGAAGAGTGCTCTTTTCTAAAAAGCAGAGTGTGTTTCTTGAAGGCGAGCTAGTATTTGTTTCCCAGTCAGAAATGGAGTTGAATCACATGCAGTTTCTGGTCCTACTAGCAAGAGTTGTTTTCTGGTATGTAGAGTCACTATTGAGCTCCATTTGCCATACACAGTGCAAATAGCACTAGAGTCTGTTCCCAGCAAGTACAGTGTATTGGACTGAAGAGAAGCTACTGTTCTTGTCAGTTTCCTAAGCAGAGTTGAACTAAATATGGCCCGTGTGTCAGAAGCACAGTTCCTTTGTTCTGAGCAAGCTCACTGTTCTGGCCCTATAGGAAACACAGTAGATTAGAAGAGTGCTCTTTCTCAAATGCAGAGTGTGTTTCTTGTAAGGTGAGCTAGTGTTTGTTTCCCAGTCGTAAAGGGAGTTGAATCACATGCAGTTTCTGGTCTTACTAGCAAGAGTTGTTTTCTGCTAAGAACAGTCACGATTGTGCTCCCATTGCCTTACTCAGTGCAAATAGCATTCGCGTCTGTTCCCAGCAAGTGCAGTATATTGGACTGAAGAGAAGCTACTGTTCTTGTCAGTTTCCTAAGCAGAGTTGAACTAGATATGGCCCGTGTGTCGGAAACACAGTTCTTTTGTTCTGAGCAAGCTCACTGTTCTGGCCCTATAGGAAACACATTAGATTAGAAGATTGCTCTTTTCTCCAAAGCAGAGTATGTTTCTTGTAAGGCGAGCTAGTATTTGTTTCGCAGTCAGAAATGGAGTTGAATCACATGCAGTTTCAGCTCCTACAAGCAAGAGTTGTTTTCTGGTAAGAAGAGTCACTATTGTGCTCCATTTGCCATACACAGTGCAAATAGCACTATCGTCTGTTCCCAGCAAGGACAGTGTATTGGACTTAAGAGAAGCTACTGTTCTTGTCAGTTTCCTAAGCAGAGTTGAAATAGATATGACCCGTGTGTCGGAAGCACAGTTCCTTTGCTCTGAGCAAGCTCACTTTTGTGGCACTATAGGAATCACTGTAGAACAGAAGAGTGCTCTTTTCTCAAAAGCAGAGTGTGTTTCTTGTAAGGTGAGCTAGTGTTTGTTTCCCAGTCGTACATGGAGTTGAATCACATGCAGTTTCTGGTCCTACGAGCAAGAGTTGTTTTCTGGTAAAAAGAGTCACTATTGTGCTCCATTTGCCATACACAGTGCTAATAGCACTAGCGTCTGTTCCCAGCAAGTACAGTGTATTGGACTGAAGAGAAGCTCCTGTTCTTGTCAGTTTCTTAAGCAGAGTTGAACTAGATATGGCCCGTGTGTCAGAAGCACAGTTCCTTTGTTCTGAGCAAGCTCACTGTTCTGGCCCTATAGGAAACACATTAGATTAGAAGAGTGCTCTTTTCTCAAAAACAGAGTATGTTTCTTGTAAGGCAAGCTGGTATATGTTTCCCAGTCGTAAACGGAGTTGAATCACATGCAGTTTCTGGTCCTACTAGCAAGAGATGTTTTCTGGTAAGAAGAGTCACTATTGCGCTCCCATTGCCATACACAGTGCAAATAGCACTAGCGTCTGTTCCCAGCAAGTACAGTGTATTGGACTGAAGAGAACCTACTGTTCTTATCAGTTTCCTAAGCAGAGTTGAACTAGATATGGCCCGTGTGTCAGAAGCACAGTTCCTTTGCTCTGAGCAAGCTCACTTTTGTGGCACTATACGAATCACCGTAGAGTAGAAGAGTGCTCTTTTCTCAAAAGCAGAGTGTGTTTCTTGTAAGGCAAGCTAGTATTTGTTTCCCGGTCAGAAATGGAGTTGAATCACATGCAGTTTCTGGTCCTACGAGCAAGAGTTGTTTTCTGGTAAGAAGAGTCACTATTGAGCTCCATTTGCCATACACAGTGCAAATAGCACTAGCATCTGTTCCCAGCAAGTACAGTGTATTGGACTGAAGAGAAGCTACTGTTCTTGTCAGTTTCCTAAGCAGAGTTGAACTAGATATGGCCCGTGTGTCGGAAGCACAGTTCCTTTGTTCTGAGCAAGCTCACTGTTCTGGCCCTATAGGAATCACAGTAGATTAGAAGATTGTTGTTTTCTCAAAAGCAGAGTGTGTTTCTTGTAAGGCGAGCTAGTGTTTGTTTCCCAGTCAGAAATGGAGTTGAATCACATGCAGTTTCTGGTCCTACGAGCAAGAGTTGTTTTCTGGTAAGAAGAGTGACTATTGTGCTCCATTTGCCATACACAGTGCAAATAGCACTCGCGTCTGTTCCCAGCAAGTACAGTGTATTGGACTGAAGAGAAGCTCGTGTTCTAGTCAGTTTCCTAAGTGAAGTTGAACTAGATATGGCCCGTATGTCGGAAGCACAGTTCTTTTGTTCTGAGCAAGCTCACTGTTCTGGCCCTATAGGAATCACAGTAGATTAGAAGAGTGCTCTTTTCTCAAAAGCAGAGTGTGTTTCTTGTAAGGCGAGCTAGTATTTGTTTCCCAGTCAGAAATGGAGTTGAATCACATGCAGTTTCTGGTCCTACGAGCAAGAGTTGTTTTCTGGTAAGAAGAGTCACTATTGCGCTCCCTTTGCCATACACAGTGCAAATAGCACTTGTGTCTGTTCCCAGCAAGTACAGTGTATTGGACTGAAGAAAATCTACTGTTCTCGTCAGTTTCCTAAGTGGAGTTGAACTAGATATGGCGCATACTTTGGAAGCACAGTGCTTTTGTTCTGAGCAAGCTCACTCTTCTGGCCCAATAGGAAACACAGTAGATTAGAAGAGTGCTCTTTTATCAAAAGCAGAGTGTGTTTCTTGTAAGGCGAGCTAGTGTTTGTTTCCCATTCAGAAACGGATTTGAATCACATGCAGTTTCTTGTCCTATGAGCAAGAGTTGTTTCTGGTAAGAAGAGTCACTATTGCGCTCCCATTGCCATACACAGTGCAAAGAGCACCGGCGTCTGTTTTCAGCAAGTACAGTGTATTGGACTGAAGAGAAGCTACTGTTCTTGTCAGTTTCCTAAGTGGAGTTGAACTAGATATGGCCCGTGCGTGAAGGTAGCACAGTTCTTTTGTTCTGAGCAAGCTCACTGTTCTGGCCCTATAGGAAATCCAGTAGAGAAGATGAGTGCTCTTTTCTGAAAAGCAGAGTGTGTTTCTTGTAAGGCGAGCTAGTGTTTGTTCCCCAATCAGAAAAGGATTTGAATCACATGCAGTTTCTCTTCCTATGAGCAAGAGTTGTTTTGTGGTAAAAAGAGTCACTTTTGTGCTCCATTCGTCATACACAGTGCAAAGAGCACTCGTGTCTGTTCCCAGCTACTACAGTGTATTGGATTGAAGAGAAGCTACTGTTCTTGTCAGTTTCCTAAGCAGAGTTGAACAAGGTATGGCCCGTGTGTCGGAAGCACAGTTCTTTTGTTCTGAGCAAGCTCACTGTTCTGGCCATATAGGAAACACAGGAGAGTAGAAGAGTGCTCTTTTCTCAAAAGCAGAGTGTGTTTCTTGTAAGGCGAGCTAGTGTTTGTTTCCCAGTCCAAAATGGAGTTGAATCACATGCAGTTTCTTGTCCTACGAGCAAGAGTTGTTTTCTGGTAAGAAGAGTCACTATTGCGCTCCCATTGCCATACACAGTGCAAATAGCACTCGCGTCAGTTCCCAGCAAGTACAGTGTATTGGACTGAAGAGAAGCTACTGTTCTCGTCAGTTTCCTAAGTGGAGTTGAACTAGATATGGCCCGTGTGTCGGAAGCACAGTTCTTTTGTTCTGAGCAAGCTCACTCTTCTGGCCCTATAGAAAACACAGTACATTAGAAGAGTGCTCTTTTCTCAAAAGCAGAGTGTGTTTCTTGTAAGGCGAGCTACTATTTGTTTCCCAGTCAGAAATGGAGTTGAATCACATGCAGTTTCTGGTCCTACGAGCAAGAGTTGTTTTCTGGTAAGAAGAGTCACTATTGTGCTCCCTTTGCTGTAAACAGTGTAAAAAGCACTTGCGTCTGTTCCCAGCAAGTACAGTGTATTGGACTGAAGAGAAGCTCCTGTTCTCTTCAGTTTCCCTAGTGGACTTGAACTAGATATGGCGCATACATCGGAAGCACAGTTCTTTTGTTCTGAGCAAGCTCACTGTTCCTGCCCTATAGGAAACACAGGAGAGTAGAAGAGTGCTCTTTTGTCAAAAGCAGAGTGTGTTTCTTGTAAGGCTGGCTAGTGTTTTTTTTCCCAGTCAGAAATGGAGTTGAATTACGTGCAGTTTCTGGTCCTACGAGCAAGAGTTGTTTTCTGGTAATAAGAGTCACTATTGTGCTCCATTTGCCATACACAGTGCAAATAGCACTTGTGTCTGTTCCCAGCAAGTACAGTGTATTGGACTGAAGAGAAGCTCCTGTTCTGGTCAGTTTCCTAAGTGGAGTTGAACTAGATATGGCGCATACATCAGAAGCACAGTCCTTTTGTTCTGAGCAAGCTCACTGTTCTGGCCCTATAGGAAACACAGTAGATTAGAAGAGTGCTCTTTTCTCAAAAGCAGAGTGTGTTTCTTGTAAGGCGAGCTACTATTTGTTTCCCAGTCAGAAATGGAGTTGAATCACATGCAGTTTCTGGTCCTACGAGCAAGAGTTGTTTTCTGGTAAGAAGAGACACTATTGTGCTCCATTTGCCATACACAGTGTAAACAGCACTTGCGTCTGTTCCCAGCAAGTACAGTGTATTGGACTGAAGAGAAGCTCCTGTTCTCTTCAGTGTCCCTAGTGGAGTTGAACTAGATATGGCACGTACATCGAAAGCACAGTTCTTTTGTTCTGAGGAAGCTCACTTTTCTGGCCCTATAGGAAACACAGTAGATTAGAAGAGTGCTCTTTTCTCAAAAGCAGGGTGTGTTTCTTTTAAGGCGAGCTGGTGTTTGTTTCCCAATCAGAAACGGATTTGAATCACATGCAGCTTCTTGTCCTATTAGCAAGAGTTGTTTCTGGTAAGAAGAGTCACTATTGCGCTCCCATTGCCATACACAGTGAAAAGAGCACCCGCGTCTGTTTTCAGCAAGTACAGTGTATTGGACTGAAGAGAAGCTACTGTTCTCGTCAGTTTCCTAAGCAGAGTTGAACAAGGTATTGCCCCTGTGTCGGAAGCACAGTGCTTTTGTTCTGAGCAAGCTCACTCTTCTGGCCCTATAGGAAACACAGCACATTAGAAGAGTGCTCTTTTATCAAAAGCAGAGTGTGTTTCTTGTAAGGCGAGCTAGTGTTTGTTTCCCAGTCAGAAATGGAGTTGAATCACATGCAGTTTCTGGTCCTACGAGCAAGAGTTGTTTTCTGGTAAGAAGAGTCACTATTGTGCTCCATTTGCCATACACAGTGCAAATAGCACTCGCGTCTGTTCCCAGGAAGTACAGTGTATTGGACTGAAGAGAAGCTACTGTTCTCCTCAGTTTCTTAAGTGGAGTTGAACTAGATATGGCCCGTACATGGGAAGCACAGTTCTTTTTTTCTGAGCAAGCTCACTCTTCTGGCCCTATAGGAAACACAGGAGAGTAGAAGAGTGATCTTTTCTCAAAAGCAGAGTGTGTTTCTTGTAAGGCGAGCTAGTGTTTGTTTCCCAATCAGAAAAGGTTTTGAATCACATGCAGTTTCTGCTCCTATGAGCAAGAGTTGTTTTGTGGTAAAAAGAGTCACTTTTGTGCTCCATTCGCCATACACAGTGCAAAGAGCACTCGCATCTGTACCCAGCAAGTACAGTGTATTGGACTGAAGAGAAGCAACTGTTCTTGTCAGTTTCCTAAGCAGAGTTTAACTAGATATGGCCCGTGTGTCGGAAGCACAGTTCTTTTGTTCTGAGCAAGCTCAATGTTCTGGCCCTATAGGAAACACAGGAGAGTAGAAGAGTGCTCTTTTCTCAAAAGCAGAGTGTGTTTCTTGTAAGGCGAGCTACTATTTGTTTCCCAGTCCTAAATGGAGTTGAATCACATGCAGTTTCTGGTCCTACGAGCAAGAGTTGTTTTCTGGTAAGAAGAGTCACTATTGCGCTCCATTTGCCATACACAGTGTAAATAGCAGTCACGTCTGTTCCCAGCAAGTACAGTGTATTGGACTGAAGAAAAGCTCCTGTTCTAGTCAGTTCCTAATTGGAGTTGAACTAGATATGGCCCGTATGTCGGAAGCACAGTTCTTTTGTTCTGAGCAAGCTCACTGTTCTGGCCCTATAAGAAACACAGTAGATTAGAAGAGTGCTCTTTTCTCAAAAGCAGAGTGTGTTTCTTGTAAGGCGAGCTAGTGTTTGTTTCCCAATCAGAAACGGATTTGAATCACATGCAGTTTCTGGTCCTATGAGCAAGAGTTGTTTTGTGGTAAAAAAGAGTCACTTTTGTGCTCCATTCGCCATACACAGTGCAAATAGCACTCGCGTCTGTTCCCAGCAAGTACAGTGTATTGGACTGAAGGGAAGCTACTGTTCTTGTCAGTTTCCTAAGCAGAGTTGAACTAGATATGGTCCGTGTGTGTAGGAAGCACAGTTCTTTTGTTTTGAGCAAGCACACTGTTCTGGCCCTATAGGAAACACAGGAGAGTAGAAGAGTGCTCTTTTCTCAAAAGCAGAGTGTGTTTCTTGTAAGGCGAGCTAGTGTTTGTTTCCCAGTTCTATATGGAGTTGAATCACATGCAGTTTCTTGTCCTACAAGCAAGAGTTGTTTTCTGGTAAGAAGAGTCACTATTGAGCTCCCATTGCCATACACAGTGCAAATAGCACTCGCGTCTGTTCCCAGCAAGTACAGTGTATTGGACTGAAGAGGAGCTAATGTTCTCGTCAGTTTCCTAAGTGGAGTTGAACTAGATATGGCCCTTAGGTCGGAAGCACAGTTCTTTTGTTCTGAGCAAGCTCACTGTTCTGGCCCTATAGGAAACACAGTAGATTAGAAGAGTGCTCTTTTCTCAAAAGCAGAGTGTGTTTCTTGTAAGGCGAGCTAGTGTCTGTTTCCCAATCAGAAGAGGATTTGAATCACATGCAGTTTCTGGTCCTATGAGCAATAGTTGTTTTGTGGTAAAAAGAGTCACTTTTGTGCTCCTTCGCCATACACAGTGCAAAGAGCACTGGCGTCTGTTCCCAGCAAGTACAGTGTATTGGACTGAAGAGAAGCTACTGTTCTTGTCAGTTTCCTAAGCAGAGTTGAACTAGATATGGCCCGTGTGTCGGAAGCACAGTGCTTTTGTTCTGAGCAAGCTCACTGTTCTGGCCCTATAGAAAACACGTTAGATTAGAAGAGTGCTCTTTTCTCAAAAGCAGAGTGTGTTTCTTGTAAGGCGAGCTAGTGTTAGTTTCCCAATCAGAAAAGGATTTGAATCACATGCAGTTTCTGGTCCTATGAGCAAGAGTTGTTTTATGGTAAAAAAGAGTCACTTTTGTGCTCCATTCGACATACACAGTACAAAGAGCACTCGCGTCTGTTCCCAGCAAGTATAGTGTATTGGACTGAAGAGAAGCTACTGTTCTCTTCAGTTTCCCTAGTGGAGTTGAACTAGATATGGCGCGTACATCGGAAGCACAGTTCTTTTGTTCTGAGCAAGCTCACTGTTCTGGCCCTATAGGAAACACAGTAGATTAGAAGAGTGCTCTTTTCTCAAAAGCAGAGTGTGTTTCTTGTAAGGCGAGCTGGTGTTTGTTTCCCAATCAGAAACGGATTTGAATCACATGCAGTTTCTTGTCCTATGAGCAATAGTTGTTTGTGGTAAGAAGAGTCACTATTGCGCTCCCATTGCCATACACAGTGAAAAGAGCACCCGCGTCTGTTTTCAGCAAGTACAGTGTATTGGACTGAAGAGAAGCTACTGTTCTCGTCAGTTTCCTAAGTGGAGTTGAACTAGATATGGCCCGTTTGTGAAGGAAGCACAGTTCTTTTGTTCTGAGCAAGCTCACTGTTCTGGCCCTATAGGAAACACAGTAGAGAAGATGAGTGCTCTTTTCTGAAAAGCAGAGTGTGTTTCTTGTAAGGCGAGCTAGTGTTTGTTTCCCAATCAGAAAAGGATTTGAATCACATGCAGTTTCTGTTCCTATGAGCAAGAGTTGTTTTGTGGTAAAAAGAGTCACTTTTGTGCTCCATTTGCCATACACAGTGCAAAGAGCACTTGCGGCTGTTCCCAGCTAGTACAGTGTATTGGACTGAAGAGAAGCTACTGTTCTTGTCAGTTTCCTAAGCAGAGTTGAACAAGGTATTGCACCTGTGTCGGAAGCACAGTGCTTTTGTTCTGAGCAAGCTCACTCTTCTGGCCCTATAGGAAACACAGTAGATTAGAAGAGTGCTCTATTCTCAAAAGCAGAGTGTGTTTCTTGTAAGACGAGCTAGTATTTGTTTCCCAGTCCTAAATGGTGTTGAATCACACGCAGTTTCTGGTCCTACGAGCAAGAGTTGTTTTCTGGTAAGAAGAGTCATTATTGTGCTCCATTAGCCATACACAGTGCAAATAGCACTCGTGTCTGTTCCCAGCAAGTACAGTGTATTGCACTGAAGAGACTACTGTTCTCGTCAGTTTCCTAAGTGGAGTTGAATTAGATATGGCCCATATGTTGGAAGCACAGTTCTTTTGTTCTGAGCAAGCTCACTGTTCTGGCCCTATAGGAAACACAGGAAAGTAGAAGAGTGCTCTTTTCTCAAAAGCAGAGTGTGTTTCTTGTAAGGCGATCTAGCGTTTGTTTCCCAGTCCTAAAGGAAGTTGAATTACATGCAGTTTCTTGTCCTATGAGCAAGAGTTGTTTTCTGGTAAGAAGAGTCACTATTGCACTCCATTTGCCATACACAGTGCAAATATCCCTAGCGTCTGTTCCCAGCAAGTACAGTGTATTGGACTGAAGAGAAGCTACTGTTCTCATCAGTTTCCAAAGTGGAGTTGAACTAGATATGGATCGTACTTCGGAAGCACAATTCTTTTGTTCTGAGCAAGCTCACTGTTCTGGCCCTATAGGAAACACAGTAGATTAGAAGAGTGCTCTTTTCTCAAAAGCAGAGTGTGTTTCTTGTAAGGCGAGCTAGCCTTTGTTTCCCAGTCAGAAATGGAGTTGAATCACATGCAGTTTCTGGTCCTACAAGCAAGAGTTGTTTTCTGGTAAGAAGAGTCACTATTGTGCTCCATTTGCCATACACAGTGCAAATAGCACTCATGTCAGTTCCCAGCAAGTACAGTGTATTGGACTGAAGAGAAGCTACTGTTCTCGTCAGTTTCCTACGTGTAGTTGAACTAGATATGGCCCTTATGTCGGAAGCACAGTTCTTTTGTTCTGAGCAAGCTCACTGTTCTGGCCCTATAGGAAACACAGGAGAGTAGAAGGGTGTTCTTTCCTCAAAAGCAGAGTGTGTTTCTTGTAAGGCATGCTAGTGTTTGTTTCCCAGTCCTAAATGGAGTTGAATCACATGCAGTTTCTTGTCCTATGAGCAAGAGTTGTTTCTGGTAAGAAGAGTCACTATTGTGCTCCATTTGCCATACACAGTGCAAATAGCACTCGCATCTGTTCCCAGCAACTACAGTGTATTGGACTGAAGAGAAGCTACTGTTCTCTTCAGTTTCCTAAGTGGAGTTGAACTAGATATGGCGCGTACATAGGAAGCACAGTTCTTTTGTTCTGAGCAAGCTCACTGTTCTGGCCCTATAGGAAACACAGTAGATTAGAAGAGTGCTCTTTTCTCAAAAGCAGAGTGTGTTTCTTGTAAGGCGTGCTAGTGTTTGTTTCCTAGTCCTACATGGAGTTGAATCACATGCAGTTTCTTGTTCTATGAGCAAGAGTTGTTTCTGGTAAGAAGAGTCACTATTGCGCTCCCATTGCCATACACAGTGCAAATAGCACTCGCGTCTGTTCCCAGCAAGTACAGTGTATTGGACTGAAGAGAAGCTACCGTTCTCGTCAGTTTCCTAAGTGGAGTTGAACTAGATATGGCCCGTGTGTGAAGAAAGCACAGTTCTTTTGTTCTGAGCAAGCTCACTGTTCTGGCCCTATAGGAAACACAGTAGAGAAGATGAGTGCTCTTTTCTGAAAAGCAGAGTGTGTTTCTTGTAAGGCGAGCTAGTGTTTGTTTCCAAATCAGAAATGGATTAGAATCACATGCAGTTTCTCTTCCTATGAGCAAGAGTTGTTTTGTGGTGAGAAGAGTCACTTTTGTGCTCCATTCGTCATACACAGTGCAAAGAGCACTCGTGTCTGTTCCCAGCTACTACAGTGTATTGGACTGAAGAGAAGCTACTGTTCTTTTCAGTTTCCTAAGCAGAGTTGAACTAGATATGGCCCGTGTGTCGGAAGCACAGTGCTTTTGTTCTGAGCAAGCTCACTGTTCTGGCCCTATAGGAAACACAGGAGCGTAGAAGAGTGCTCTTTTCTCAAAAGCAGAGTGTGTTTCTTGTAAGGCGAGCTAGTGTTTGTTTCCCAGTCCAAAATGGAGTTGAATCACATGCAGTTTCTTGTCCTTCGAGCAAGAGTTGTTTTCTGGTAAGAAGAGTCACTATTGTGCTCCATGTGCCATACACAGTGCAAATAGCACTTGCGTCTTTTCCCAGCAAGTACAGTGTATTGGACTGAAGAGAAGCTCCTGTTCTCGTCAGTTTCCTAAGTGGAGTTGAACTAGATATGGCGCGTACATCGGAAGCACAGTTCTTTTGTTCTGAGCAAGCTCACTGTTCTGGCCCTATAGGAAACACAGTACATTAGAAGAGTGCTCTTTTCTCAAAAGCAGAGTGTGTTTCTTGTAAGGCGAGCTACTATTTGTTTCCCAGTCCGAAATGGAGTTGAATCACATGCAGTTTCTGGTCCTACGAGCAAGAGTTGTTTTCTGGTAAGAAGAGTCACTATTGTGCTCCATGTGCCATACACAGTGCAAATAGCACTGGCGTCTGTTCCCAGGAAGTACAGTGTATTGGACTGAAGAGAAGCCACTGTTCTCTTCAGTTTCCTAAGTGGAGTTGAACTAGATATGGCCCGTGTGTCGGAAGCACAGTGCTTTTGTTCTGAGCAAGCTCACTGTTCTGGCCCTATAGGAAACACAGTAGAGTAGAAGAGAGCTCTTTTCTCAAAAGCAGAGTGTGTTTATTGTAAGGCGAGCTAGTATTTGTTTCCCAGTCCTAAATGGAGTTGAATCACATGCAGTTTCTGGTCCTACGAGCAAGAGTTGTTTTCTGGTAAGAAGAGTCACTATTGCGCTCCATTTGCCATACACAGTGCAAATAGGACTCGCGTGTGTTTTCAGCATGTACAGTGTATTGGACTGAAGAGAATCTACTGTTCTCGTCAGTTTCCTAAGTGGAGTTGAACTAGATATGGCCCCTACATCGGAAGCACAGTTCTTTTGTTCTGAGCAAGCTCACTCTTCTGGCCCTATAGGAAACACAGTAGATTAGAAGAGTGCTCTTTTCTCAAAAGCAGAGTGTGTTTTTTGTAAGGCGAGCTAGTGTTTTTTTCCCAATCAGAAAAGGATTTGAATCACATGCACATTCTGGTCCTATGAGCAAGAGTTGTTTTTTGGTAAAAAGAGTCACTTTGGGCTCCATTCGCCATACACAGTGCAAAGAGCACTGGCATCTGTTCCCAGCAAGTACAGTGTATTGGACTGAAGAGAAGCTATTGTTCTTGTCAGTTTCCTAAGCAGAGTTGAACTAGATATGGCCCGTGTGTCAGAAGCACAGTGCTTTTGTTCTGAGCAAGCTCACTGTTCTGGCCCTATAGGAAACACAGTAGATTAGAAGAGTGCTCTTTTCTCAAAAGCAGAGTGTGTTTCTTGTAAGGCAAGCTAGCGTTTGTTTCCCAGTCCTAAATGGAGTTAAAACACATGCAGTTTCTGGTCCTACAAGCAAGAGTTGTTTTCTGCTAAGAAGAGATTTATGCTCCCTTTGCCATATACAGTGCAAATAGCACTCGCTTCTGTTCCCAGCAAGTACAGTGTATTGGACTGAAGAGAAGCTACTGTTCTTTTCAGTTTCCTAAGCAGAGTTGAAGTAGATATGGCCCGTGTGTGTAGGAAGCACAGTTCTTTTGTTCTGAGCAATCTCACTGTTCTGGCCCTGTAGGAAAAACAGAAGAGTAGAAGAGTGCTCTTTTCTCAAAAGCAGAGTGTGTTTCTTGTAAGGCGAGCTAGTATTTGTTTCCCAGTCAGAAATGGATTTGAATCACATGCATTTTCTGGTCCTACGAGCAAGAGTTGTTTTCTGCTAAGAAGAGATTTATGCTCCCTTTGCCATATACAGTGCAAATAGCACTCGCTTCTGTTCCCAGCAAGTACAGTGTATTGGACTGAAGAGAAGCTACTGTTCTTTTCAGTTTCCTAAGCAGAGTTGAAGTAGATATGGCCCGTGTGTGTAGGAAGCACAGTTCTTTTGTTCTGAGCAATCTCACTGTTCTGGCCCTGTAGGAAACACAGAAGAGTAGAAGAGTGCTCTTTTCTCAAAAGCAGAGTGTGTTTCTTGTAAGGCGAGCTAGTATTTGTTTCCCAGTCATAAATGGAGTTGAATCACATGCAGTTTCTGGTCCTACGAGCAAGAGTTGTTTTCTGGTAAAAGAGTCACTATTGAGCTCCATTTGCCATACACAGTGCAAATAGCACTCGCGTCTGTTCCCAGCAAGTACAGTGTATTGGACTGAAGAGAAGATACACTTCTTGTCAGTTTCCTAAGCAGAGTTGTACTAGATATGGCCCGTGTGTATAGGAAGCACAGCTCTTTTGTTCTGAGCAAGCTCACTGTTCTGGCCCTATAGGAAACACAGTAGATTAGAAGAGTGCTCTTTTCTCAAAAGCATAGTGTGTTTCTTGTAAGGCGAGCTAGCATTTGTTTCCCAGTCCTAAATTGAGTTGAATCACATGCAGTGTCTTGTCCTGCAAGAAAGAGTTGTTTTCTGGTAAGAAGAGTCACTATTGCGCTCCCATTGCCATACACAGTGCAAATAGCACTCGCGTCTGTTCCCAGTAAGTACAGTGTATTGGACTGAAGAGTGGCTACTGTTCTCATCAGTTTCCTAAGTGGAGTTGAACTAGATATGGCCCGTGTGTGAAGGAAAAACAGTTCTTTTGTTCTGAGCAAGCTCACTGTTCCTGCCCTATAGGAAACACAGTAGAGAAGATGAGTGCTCTTTTCTCAAAAGCAGAGTGTGTTTCTTGTAAGGCGAGCTAGTGTTTGTTTCCCAATCAGAAAAGGATTTGAATCACATGCAGTTTCTGTTCCTATGAGCAAGAGTTGTTTTGTGGTAAGAAGAGTCACTATTGTGCTCCATTCGCCATACACAGTGCAAAGAGCACTTGCGGCTGTTCCCAGCTAGTACAGTGTATTGGACTGAAGAGAAGCTACTGTTCTTGTCAGTTTCCTAAGCAGAGTTGAACAAGGTATTGCCCCTCTGTCGGAAGCACAGTGCTGTTGTTCTGACCAAGCTCACTCTTCTGGCCCTATAGGAAACACAGTAGATTAGAAGAGTGCTCTTTTCTCAAAAGCAGAGTGTGTTTCTTGTAAGGCGAGCTACTATTTGTTCCCCAGTCAGAAATGGAGTTGAATCACATGCAGTTTCTTGTCCTACTAGCAAGAGTTGTTTTCTCGTAAGAAGAGTCACTATTGTGCTCCATTTGCCATACACAGTGCAAATAGCACTCGCGTCTGTTCCCAGCAAGTACAGTGTATTGTACTGAAGAGAAGCTACTGTTCTCTTCAGTTTCCTAAGTGGAGTTGAACTAGATATGGCGCGTACATAGGAAGCACAGTTCTTTTGTTCTGAGCAAGCTCACTGTTCTGGCCCTATAGGAAACACAGTAGATTAGAAGAGTGCTCTTTTCTCAAAAGCAGAGTGTGTTTCTTGTAAGGCGTGCTAGTGTTTGTTTCCTAGTCCTACATGGAGTTGAATCACATGCAGTTTCTTGTTCTATGAGCAAGAGTTGTTTCTGGTAAGAAGAGTCACTATTGCGCTCCCATTGCCATACACAGTGCAAATAGCACTCGCGTCTGTTCCCAGCAAGTACAGTGTATTGGACTGAAGAGAAGCTACCGTTCTCGTCAGTTTCCTAAGTGGAGTTGAACTAGATATGGCCCGTGTGTGAAGAAAGCACAGTTCTTTTGTTCTGAGCAAGCTCACTGTTCTGGCCCTATAGGAAACACAGTAGAGAAGATGAGTGCTCTTTTCTGAAAAGCAGAGTGTGTTTCTTGTAAGGCGAGCTAGTGTTTGTTTCCAAATCAGAAATGGATTAGAATCACATGCAGTTTCTCTTCCTATGAGCAAGAGTTGTTTTGTGGTGAGAAGAGTCACTTTTGTGCTCCATTCGTCATACACAGTGCAAAGAGCACTCGTGTCTGTTCCCAGCTACTACAGTGTATTGGACTGAAGAGAAGCCACTGTTCTTTTCAGTTTCCTAAGCAGAGTTGAACTAGATATGGCCCGTGTGTCGGAAGCACAGTGCTTTTGTTCTGAGCAAGCTCACTGTTCTGGCCCTATAGGAAACACAGGAGCGTAGAAGAGTGCTCTTTTCTCAAAAGCAGAGTGTGTTTCTTGTAAGGCGAGCAAGTGTTTGTTTCCCAGTCCAAAATGGAGTTGAATCACATGCAGTTTCTTGTCCTTCGAGCAAGAGTTGTTTTCTGGCAAGAAGAGTCACTATTGTGCTCCATGTGCCATACACAGTGCAAATAGCACTTGCGTCTGTTCCCAGCAAGTACAGTGTATTGGACTGAAGAGAAGCTCCTGTTCTCGTCAGTTTCCTAAGTGGAGTTGAACTAGATATGGCGCGTACATCGGAAGCACAGTTCTTTTGTTCTGAGCAAGCTCACTGTTCTGGCCCTATAGGAAACACAGTAGATTAGAAGAGTGCTCTTTTCTCAAAAGCAGAGTGTGTTTCTTGTAAGGCGAGCTACTATTTGTTTCCCAGTCCGAAATGGAGTTGAATCACATGCAGTTTCTGGTCCTACGAGCAAGAGTTGTTTTCTGGTAAGAAGAGTCACTATTGTGCTCCATGTGCCATACACAGTGCAAATAGCACTGGCGTCTGTTCCCAGGAAGTACAGTGTATTGGACTGAAGAGAAGCCACTGTTCTCTTCAGTTTCCTAAGTGGAGTTGAACTAGATATGGCCCGTGTGTCGGAAGCACAGTGCTTTTGTTCTGAGCAAGCTCACTGTTCTGGCCCTATAGGAAACACAGTAGAGTAGAAGAGAGCTCTTTTCTCAAAAGCAGAGTGTGTTTATTGTAAGGCGAGCTAGTATTTGTTTCCCAGTCCTAAATGGAGTTGAATCACATGCAGTTTCTGGTCCTACGAGCAAGAGTTGTTTTCTGGTAAGAAGAGTCACTATTGCGCTCCATTTGCCATACACAGTGCAAATAGGACTCGCGTGTGTTTTCAGCATGTACAGTGTATTGGACTGAAGAGAATCTACTGTTCTCGTCAGTTTCCTAAGTGGAGTTGAACTAGATATGGCCCCTACATCGGAAGCACAGTTCTTTTGTTCTGAGCAAGCTCACTCTTCTGGCCCTATAGGAAACACAGTAGATTAGAAGCGTGCTCTTTTCTCAAAAGCAGAGTGTGTTTTTTGTAAGGCGAGCTAGTGTTTTTTTCCCAATCAGAAAAGGATTTGAATCACATGCACATTCTG
>NW_026736956.1:0-54398 GCF_949786415.1 Peromyscus eremicus | reverse complement strand
AAGGCGAGCTAGCGTTTGCTTCCTAGTCCTAAATGGAGTTGAATCACATGCAGTTTCTGTTCCTACGAGCACGAGTTGTTTTCTGGAAAGGAAAGTCACTATTTCGCTCCCATTGCCATACACAGTGCAAATAGCACTCGCGTCTCTTCCCAGCAAGTACAGTGTATTGGACTGAACAGGAGCTCCTGTTCTTGTCAGTTTCCTAAGCAGAGTTGAACTAGATATGGCCCGTGTGTGTAGGAAGCACAGTTCTTTCGTTCTGAGCAAGCTCACTGTTCGGACACCATAGGAAAAACAGTAGAGTAGAAGAGTGCTCTTTCCTCAAAAGCAGTGTGTGTTTCATTAAGGCGAGCTAGCATTTGTATCCCAGTTCTAAATGGAGTTGAATCACATGCATTTTCTGGTCCTACGAGCAAGAGTTGTTTTCTGGTAAGGAAAGTCACTATTGCGCTCCCATTGCCATACACATTACAAATGGTACTCGTGTCTGTTCCCAGCAAGTACAGTGTATTGGACTGAATAGGAGCTACTGTTCTTGTCAGTTTCCAAGCAGAGTTGAACTAGGTATGGCGGTGTGTGTAGGAAGCACAGTTTTTTTGTTCTGAGCAAGCTCACTGTTTGGACCCCATAGGAAACACAGTAGAGTAGAATAGTGCTCTTTTCTCAAAAGCAGAGCGTGTTTCTTGTAAGGCGAGCTAGCGTTTGTTTCCTAGTCCTAAATGGAGTTGAATCACATGCAGTTTCTGCTCCTATGAGCAAGAGCTGTTTTCTGGTAAGAAGAGTCACTATTGTGCACCCATTGCCATACACAGTGCAAATAGCACTGTTGTCTGTTCCCAGCAAGTACAGTGTATTGGACTGAAGAGGAGTTACTGTTCTTGTCAGGTTCTTAAGCAGAGTTGAACTAGATATGATCCGTGTGTATAGGAAGCACAGTTCTTTTGTTCTGAGCAAGCTCTCTGTTTGGACCCCATAGGAAACACAGTAGAGTAGAAGAGTGCTCTTTTCTCTAAAGCAGAGTGTGTTTCTTGTAAGGCTAGCTAGCGTTTGTTTCCCAGTCCTAAATGGAGTTGAATCCCATGCAGTTTCTGGTCCTAAGAGCAAGAGTTGATTTCTGGTAAGAAGAGTCACTATTGCGCTGCCATTGCCATACACAGGACAAATAGAACTGGCGTCTGTTCCCAGCAAGTACAGTTTATTGGACTGAAGAGGATCTACTGTTCTTGTCAGGTTCCTAAGAAGAATTGAACTAGGTATGGCGGTGTGTGTAGGAAGCACAGTTTTTGTGTTCTGTGCAAGCTCACTGTTCGGACCCCATAGGAAATACAGTAGAGTAGAAGAGTGCTCTTTTCTCAAAAGCAGAGTGTGTTTCTTGTAAGGCGAGCTAGAGTTTGTTTCCTAGTCCTAAATGGAGTTGAATCACATGCAGTTTCTGGTCCTAAGAGCAAGAGTTGTTTTCTGGTAAGAAGAGTCACCATTGTGCTCCCATTGCCATACACACTGCAAATAGCACTCCCGTTTGTTCCCAGAAAGTACAGTGTATTGGACTGAAGAGAAGCTACTGTTCTTGTCAGTTTTTTAAGCAGAGTTGAACTAGATATGGCCCGTGTGTGTAGGAAGCATAGTTCTTTTGTTCTGAGCAAGCTCACTGTTCGGACCCCATAGGAAACACAGTAGAGTAGAAGAGCGTTCTTTTCTCAAAAGCAGAGTGTGTTTCTTGTAAGGCGAGCTACCCTTTGTTTCCCAGACCTGAATGGAGTTGAATCCCATGCAGTTTCTGGTCCTAAGAGGAAGAGATGTTTTCTGGTAAGAAGAGTCACTAT
The DNA here is from genome assembly GCF_949786415.1 of Peromyscus eremicus. NCBI lineage: Eukaryota > Metazoa > Chordata > Mammalia > Rodentia > Cricetidae > Peromyscus > Peromyscus eremicus. The sequence continues at coordinate 52,575 of NW_026736956.1, read as the reverse complement.
TGCGCTCCAAATGCCATACACAGTCCAAACAGCACTCGCTCTTGTCCCAGCAAGTACAGTGTATTGGACTGAATAGGAGCTAATGTTCTTGTCAGTTTCCTAAGAAGAATTGAACTAGGTTTGGCGGTGTGTGTAGGAAGCACAGTTTTTGTGTTCTGAGCAAGCTCACTGTTCGGACCCCATAGGAAATACAGTAGAGTAGAAGAGTGCTCTTTTCTCAAAAGCAGAGTGTGTTTCTTGTAAGGCGAGCTAGCGTTTGTTTCCTAGTACTAAATGGAGTTGAATCACATGCAGTTTCTGGACCTAAGAGCAAGAGTTGTTTTCTGGTAAGAAGAGTCACTATTGTGCTCCCATTGCCATACACAGTGCAAATAGCACTCCCGTCTGTTCGCAGCAAGTACGGGGTATTGGACTGAAGAGGAGCTACTGTTCTTGTCAGTTTTTTAAACAGAGTTGAACTAGATATGGCCCGTGGGTGTAGGACGCACAGTTCTTTTGTTCTGAGCAAGCTCACTGTTCGGACCCCATAGGAAACACAGTAGTGTAGAAGAGCGCTCTTTTCTCAAAAGCAGAGTCTGTTTCTTTTAAGGCGAGCTACCCTTAGTTTCCCAGTCATAAATGGAGTTGAATCCCAAGCAGTTTCTGGTCCTAAGAGGAAGAGTTGTTTTCTGGTAAGAAGAGTCACTATTGCGATGCCATTGCCATACACAGGATAAATAGCACTGTTGTCTGTTCCCAGCAAGTACAGTGTATTGGACTGAAGAGGATCTACTGTTCTTGTCAGGTTCCTAAGCAGAATTGAACTAGATATGGCCGTGTTTCTAGGATGCACAGTTTATTGTTCTGAGCAAGCTCACCCTTTGGAACCCATAGGAAACACAGTAGAGTAGAAAAGTGCTCTTTTTTCTAAAGCAGAGTGTATTTCTTGTAAGGCGAGCTCGCGTTTGTTTCCCAGTCCTAAATGGAGTTGAATCCCATGCAGTTTCTGGTCCTACGAGCAAGAGTTGTTTTCTGGTATCAAGAGTCACTATTGTGCTCCCATTGTCATACACAGGGCAAATAGCACGGGCGTCTGTTCCCAGCATGTACAGTGTATTGGACTGAAGAGGATCTACTGTTCTTGTCAGTTTCCTAAGCAGAATTGAGCTAGCTATGGCCGTGTGTGTAGGAAGCACAGTTCTTTTCTTCTGAGCAAGCTCACTGTTCGGACCCAATAGGAAAAACCGTAGAGTAGAAGAGTGCTCTTTTCTCAAAAGCAGAGTGTGTTTCTTGTAAGGTGAGCTAGCGTTTGTTTCCTTGTCCTAAATGGATTTGAATCACATGCAGTTTCTAGTGCAACGAGCAAGAGTTGTTTTCTGGTAAGAAGAGTCACTATTGTGCTCCCATTGTCATACACAGGGCAAATACCATTGGCGTCTGTTCCCAGCATGTACACTGTATTGGACTGAAGAGGATCTACTGTTCTTGTCAATTTCCTAAGCAGAATTGAACTAGATATGGCCGTGTGTGTAGGAAGCACAGTTCTTTTGTTCTGAGCATGCTCACTGTTCTGGCCCTATAGGAAACACAGTAGAGTAGAAGAGTGATCGTTTCTCAAAAGCAGAGTGTGTTTCTTGTAAGGCGAGCTAGCGTTTGTTTCCCAGTCCTAAATGGGAGTTGAATCACATGCAGTTTCTGGTCCTACGAGAAAGAATTGTTTTCTGGTAAGAAGAGTCACTATTGTGCTCCCACTGTCATACACAGGGCAAATAGCACTGGCGTCTGTTCCCAGCAAATACAGTGTATTGGACTGAAGAGGCGCTACTGTTCTTGTCAGTTTCCTAAGCAGAGTTGAACTAGATAGCCCGTGTGTGTAGGAAGCACAGTTCTTTTTTTCTGAGCAAGCTAACTGTTTTGGCACTATAGGAAACACAGTAGAGTAGAAGAGTGCTCTTTTCTCAAAAGCAGAGGGTGTTTCTTATAAGGCGAGCTAGCGTTTGTTTCCCAGTCCTAAATGGAGTTGAATCCCATGCAGTTTCTGGTCCTACGAGCAAGAGTTGTTTTCTGGTAAGAAGAGTCACTATTGCACTCCAAATGCCATACACAGTTCAAAGAGCACACCCGTTTGTTCCCTTCAAGTACAGTGTATTGGACTGAAGAGGAGCTACTGTTCTTTTCAGTTTTTTAAGCAGAGTTGAACTAGATATGGCCCGTGTGTGTAGGAACCACAGTTCTTTTGTTCTGAGCAAGCTCACTGTTCAGACCCCATAGAAAACACAGTAGATTAGAAGAGCGTTCTTTTCTCAAAAGCAGAGAGTGTTTCTTGTAAGGCGAGCTACCCTTTGTTTCCCAGTCCTAAGTGGAGTTGAATCCCATGCAGTTTCTGGTCCTAAGAGGAAGAGTTGTTTTCTGGTAAGAAGAGTCACGATTGCGCTGCCATTGCCATACTCAGGACAAATAGCACTGTTGTCTGTTCCCAGCAAGTACAGTGTATTGGACTGAAGAGGATCTACTGATCTTGTAAGGTTCCTAAGCAGAATTGAACTAGATATGGCCCTTTTTTGTAGGAAGGACAGTTTTTTTGTTCTGAGCAAGCTCACTCTTTAGACCCCATAGGAAAAACAGTAGAGTAGAAGAGTGCTCTTTTTTCTAAAGCAGAGTGTATTTCTTGTAAGGCGAGCTCGCGTTTGTTTCCCAGTCCTAAATGGAGTTGAGTCACATGCAGTTTTTGATTCTAGGAGCAAGAGTTGTTTTCTGGTAAGAAGAGTCACTATTGTGCTCCAATTGCCATACACAGTGCAAATAGCACTCGCGTCTGTTCCCAGCAAGTACAGTGTATTGGAATGAAGAGGAACTACTGTTCTTGTCAGGTTCCTAAGCAGAATTTAACTAGATATGGCCATGTGTGTAGGAAGCACAGTTCTTTTGTTCTGAGCAAGCTCACTGTTCGGACCCCATAGGAAACACAGTAGAGTAAAAGAGTGCTCTTTTCTCAAAAGCAGAGTGTGTTTCTTTTAAGGCGAGCTAGCGTTTGTTTCGAAGTCCTAATGGAGTTGAATCACATGCAGTTTCTGGTCCTACAAGCAAGAGTTGTTTTCTGGTAAGTAAAGTCACTATTGCATTCCCATTGCCATACACAGGGCAAATAGCACTCGTGTCTGTTCCCAGCAAGTACAGTGTATTGGACTGAATGGGAGCTAAAGTTCTTGTCAGTTTCCTAAGCAGAGTTGAACTAGATATGCCCCGTGTGTGTAGGAAGTACAGTTCTTTTGTTCTGAGCAAGCTCACTGTTTGGACCCTGTAGGAAACTCAGTAGAGTAGAAGAGCGCTCTTTTCTCAAATGCAGTGTGTGTTTCTTGTAAGGCAAGCTAGCGTTTGTTTCCAGTCCTAAATGGAGTTGAGTCCCATGCAGTTTCTGGTCCTAAGAGGAAGAGTTGTTTTCTGGTAAGAAGAGTCACTATTGCGCTGCCATTGCCATACACAGGAAAAATAGCACTGTTGTCTGTTCCCAGCAAGTACAGTTAATTGGACTGAAGAGGAGCTACTGTTCTTATCAGGTTCCTAAGCAGAATTGAACTAGATATGGCCGTGTGGGTAGGAAGCACAGTTTTTTTGTTCTGAGCAAGCTCATTGTTTGGACCCCATAGGAAACACAGTAGAGTAGAAGAGTGCTCTTTTCTCTAAGGCAGAGTGTATTTCTTGTAAGGCGAGCTAGCGTTTGTTTCCCAGTCCTAAATGGAGTTGAGTCACATGCAGTTTTTCGTACTAGGAGCAAGAGTTGTTTTCTGGTAAGAAGAGTCACTATTATGCTCCAATTGCCATACACAGTGCAAATAGCACTGGCGTCAGCTCCCAGCAAGTACAGTGTATTGGAATGAAGAGGATCTACTGTTCCTGTCAGGTTCCTAAGCAGAACTGAACTAGATATGGCCATGTGTGTAGGAAGCACAGTTCTTTTGTTCTGAGCAAGCTCACTCTTCAAACCCATTAGGAAACACAGTAGAGTAGAAGGGTGCTCTTCTCTCAAAAGCAGAGTGTGTTTCTTGTAAGGCTAGCTAGCGTTTGTTTCCCAGTCCTAAATGGAGTTGAATAACATGCAGTTTCTGGTCCTACGAGCCAGAGTTGTTTTCTGGTAAGGAAAGTCACTATTGCGCTCCCATTGCCATACATAGTGCAAAAAGCACTGGCTTCTGTTCCCAGGAAGTACAGTGTATCGGACTGAATAGGAGCAACTGTTCTTGTCAGTTTCCTAAGCAGAGTTGAACTAGATATGGCCTGTGTGTGTAGGAAGCACAGTTCTTATGTTCTGAGCAAGCTCACTGTTCGGACCCCGTAGGAAACACAGTAGAGTAGAAGACTGCTCTTTTCTCAAAAGCAGAGTGTGTTTCTTGTAAGGCGAGCTATCCTTTGTTTCCCAATCCTAAGTGGAGTTGAATCACATGCAGTTTCTGGTCCTACGAACAAGAGTTGTTTTCTGGTAAGAAGAGTCACTATTGAGCTCCCATTGTCATACACAGGTCAAATAGCACTGGCGTCTGTTTCCAGCATGAACAGTGTATTGGACTGAAGAGGATCTACTGTTCTTGTCAGTTTCCCAAGCAGAGTTGAACTAGATATGGACCGTGTGTGTAGGAAGCACAGCTCTTTTGTTCTGAGAATGCTCATTGTTCTTGCCCTATAGGAAACACTTTAGTATAGTAGAGTGCTGTTTTCTCAATCCAGAGTGTGTTTATTGTAATTCGAGCTAGCGTTTTTTCCCAGTCCTTAATGGAGTTGAATCCCATGCAGTTTCTGGTCCTACCAACAAGAGTTGTTTTCTGGTATCAAGAGTCACTATTGTGCTCCCATTGTCGTACACAGGGTAAATAGCACTGGCGTCTGTTCCCAGCAAGTACAGTGTATTGGACTGAAGAGGATCTACTGTTCTTGTCACTTTCAAAAGCAGAGTGTGTTTCTTGTAAGGCGAGCTAGAGTTTGTTTCCCAGTACTAAAAGAAGTTGAATCCTATGCAGTTTTTGGTCCTACGAGCAAGAGTTGTTTTCTGGTAAGGGAAGTCACTATTGTGCTCCCTTTGAAATACACAGTGCAAATAGCACTCGCGTTTGTTCGCAGCATGTACAGGGTGTTGGACTGAAGAGGAGCTATTGTTCTTGTCAGTTTTCTAAGCAGAGTTGAACTAGATATGGCCCGTGTGTGTAGGAAGCACAGTTCTTTTGTTCAGAGCAAGCTCACTGTTCAGACCCCAAAGGAAACACAGTAGAGTAGAAGAGTGCTCTTTTCTCAAAAGAAGACTGTGTTTCTTGTAAGGTGAGCTAGCGTTTGTTTCCCAGTCCTAAATGGAGTTGAATCACATGCACTTTCTGGTCCTACGAGCAAGAGTTGTTTTCTGGTAAGAAGAGTCACTATTGTGCTCCCATTGTCATACACAGGGCAAATAGCACTCGTGTCTGTTCCCAGCAAGTACAGTGTATTGGACTGAAGCGGAGCTACTGTTCTTGTCAGTTTACTAAGCAGAGTTGAACTAGATATGGCCTGTGTGTGTAGGAAGCACAGGTCTTTTGTACTGAACAAGCTCACTTTTCGGACCCCATAGGAAACACAGTAGAGTAGAAGAGTGCTCTTTTCTCAAAAGCAGAGTGTGTTTCTTGTAAGTTGAGCTAGCCTTTGTTTCCCAGTCCTAAATGGAGTTGAATCACATGCAGTTTCTGGTCCTACGAGCAAGAGTTGTTTTTTTGGTAAGAAGAGTCACTATTGCGCTCCCATTGTCATACACAGGGCAAATAGCACTGGCGTCTGTTCCCAGCATGTACAGTCAGTGTATTGGACTGAAGAGGAGCTAATGTTCTTGTCATTTTCCTAAGCAGAATTGAACTAGATGTGGCCATGTGTGTAGGAAGCACACTTCTTTTGTTCTGAGCAAGCTCACTGTTCTGGCCCTGTAAGAAACACAGTAGAGTAGAAGAGTGCTCTTTTCTTAAAAGCAGAGTGTGTTTCTTGTAAGGCGAGCTAGCGTTTGTTTCCCAGTCCTAAATGGAGTTGAATCACATGCAGTTTTTGGTCCTAAGAGCAAGAGTTGTTTTCTGGTAAGGAAAGTCACTATTGTGCTCCCATTTCCATACACAGTGCAAATAGCACTCGCGTCTGTTCCCAGCAAGTACAGTGTATTGGACTGAAGCGGAGCTACTGTTCTTGTCAGTTTCCTAAGCAGAATTGAACTAGATATGGCCCCTGTGTGTAGGAAGCACAGTTCTTTTGTTCTGAGCAAGCTCATTTTCGGACCCCATAGGAAACACAGTAGAGTTGAAGAGTGCTCTTTTCTCAAAAGCAGAGTGTGTTTCTTGTAAGGCGAGTTAGTGTTTGTTTCCCAGTCAGAATTGGAGTTGAATCCCATGCAGTTTCTGGTCCTATGAGCAAGAGTGGTTTTCTGATAAGAAGAGTCACTTTTGTGCTCCTATTGCCATGCACAGTGCAAATAGCACTTGCGTCGGTTCCCAGCTAGTACAGTGTATTGGACTGAAGAGGAGCTACCGTTCTTGTCAGTTTCCTAAGCAGAGTTGAACTAGATATGGCCCGTGTGTGTAGGAAGCACAGTTCTTTTGTTCTGAGCAAGCTCACTGTTCGTACCCCATAGGAAACACAGTAGAGTAGAAGAGTGGTCTTTTCTCAAAAGCAGAGTGTGTTTCTTGTAAGGCGAGCTAGCGATTGTTTCCCAGTCAGAAATGGATTTGAATCTCATCCAGTTTTTGGTCCTACGAGCAAGAGTTGTTTTCTGGTAAGGAAAGTCACTATTGTGCTCCCATTGCCATACACAGTGCAAATAGGACTCGCGTCTGTTCCCAGCAAGTACAGTGTATTGGACTAAAGAGGAGCTACTGTTCTTGTCAGTTTCCTAAGCAGAGTTTAACTAGATATGGCCCATGTGTGTAGGAAGCAAAGTTCTTTTGTTCTGAGAATGCTCACTGTTCTGGCCCTATAGGAAACACATTACCGTTGAAGAGTGCTCTTTTCTCAATCTAGAGTGTGTTTCTTGTAAGTCGAGCTAGCGTTTGTTTCCCAGTCCTAAATGGAGTTGAATCCCATGCAGTTTCTGGTCCTACTAGCAAGAGTTGTTTTCTGGTAAGAAGAGTCACTATTGTGCTCCCATTGTCGTACACAGGGTAAATAGCACTGGCGTCTGTTCCCAGCAAGTACAGTGCATTGGACTGAAGAGGATCTACTGTTCTTGTCACTTTCCAAAGCAGAATTGAACTAGATATGGCCCGTGTGTGTAGGAAGCACAGTTATTTTTTTCTAAGCAAGCTAACTGTTCTGGGCTTATAGGAAACACCGTAGAGTAGAAGAGTGATCATTTCTCAAAAGCAGAGTGTGTTTCTTGTAAGGCGAGCTAGAGTTTGTTTCCCAGTCCTAAATGGAGTTGAATCCTATGCAGTTTTTGGTCCTACGAGCAAGAGTTGTTTTCTGGTAAGGGAAGTCACTATTGTGCTCCCTTTGAAATACACAGTGCAAATAGCAATCGCGTCTGTTCCCAGCAATACAGGGTGTTGGACTGAAGAGGAGCTATTGTTCTTGTCAGTTTTCTAAGCAGAGTTGAACTAGATATGGCCCGTGTGTGTAGGAAGCACAGTTCTTTTGTTCAGAGCAAGCTCACTGTTCAGACCCCAAAGGAAACACAGTAGAGTAGAAGAGTGCTCTTTTCTCAAAAGAAGACTGTGTTTCTTGTAAGGTGAGCTAGCGTTTGTTTCCCAGTCCTAAATGGAGTTGAATCACAAGCAGTTTCTGGTCCTACGAGCAAGAGTTGTTTTCTGGTAAGAAGAGTCACTATTGTGCTCCCATTGTCATACACAGGGCAAATAGCACTCGTGTCTGTTCCCAGCAAGTACAGTGTATTGGACTGAAGCGGAGCTACTGTTCTTGTCAGTTTACTAAGCAGAGTTGAACTAGATATGGCGTGTGTGTGTAGGAAGCACAGTTTTTGTTCTGAGCAAGCTCACTTTTCGGACCCCATATGAAACACAGTAGAGTAGAAGAGTGCTCTTTTCTCAAAAGCAGAGTGTGTTTCTTGTAAGGTCAGCTAGTGTTTGTTTCCCAGTCAGGAATGGAGCTGAATCCCATGCAGTTTCTGGTCCTACCAGCAAGAGTTGTTTTCTGGTAAGAAGAGTCGCTATTGTGCTCCCACTGTCATACACAGGGCAAAAAGCACTGGCGTCTGTTCCCAGCAAGTACAGTGTATTGTACTGAAGCGGAGCTACTTTTCTTGTCACTTTCCTAAGCAGACTTGAACTAGATATATCCCGTGTGTGAAGGAAGCACAGTTCTTTTGTTCTGAGCAAGCTCACTGTTCGGACCCCATAGGAAACACAGTAGAGTAGAAGAGTGCTCTTTTCTCAAAAGCAGAGTGTGTTTCTTGTAAGGCGAGCTAGCGTTTGTTTCCCAGTCCTAAATGGAGTTGAATAACATCCAGTTTTTGGTCCTACGAGCAAGAGTTGTTTTCTGTTAAGGAAAGTCACTATTGCGCTCCCATTGTCATACACAGGGCAAATAGCACTGGCGTCTGTTCGCAGCATGTACAGTGTATTGGACTGAAGAGGATCTACTGTTCTTGTCAGTTTCCTAAGCAGAATTGAACTAGATATGGCTGTGCGTGTAGGAAGCACAGTTATTTTGTTCTGAGCAAGCGCACTGTTCTGGCCATATAGGAAACACAGTAGAGTAGAAGAGTGCTCTTTTCTCAAAAGCAGAGTGTGTTTCGTGTAAGGCGAGCTAGCGTTTGTTTCCCAGTCCTAAATGGAGTTGAATCACATGCAGTTTTTGGTCCTACAAGCAAGAGTTGTTTTCTGGTAAGGAAAGTCACTATTGTGCTCCCATTTCCATACACAGTGCAAATAGCACTCGCGTCTGTTCCCAGCAAGTACAGTGTATTGGACTGAAGAGGAACTACTGTTCTTGTCAGTTTCCTAAGCATAGTTGAACTAGATATGGCCCCTGTGTGTAGGAAGCACAGTTCTTTTGTTCTGAGCAAGCTCACTATTCGGACCCCATAGGAAACACAGTAGAGTAGAAGACTGCTTTTTTCTCAAAAGCAGAGTGTGTTTCTTGTAAGGCGAGCTAGCGTTTGTTTCCCAATCCTAAATGGAGTTGAATCACATGCAATTTCTGCTCCTATGAGCAAGAGTTGTTTTCTGGTAAGAAGAGTCACTATTGTGCTCCCTTTGTCATACACAGGGCAAATAGCACTGGCGTCTGTTCCCAGCATGAACAATGTATTGGACTGAAGAGGATCTACTGTTCTTGTCAGTTTCACAAGCAGAGTTGAACTAGATATGGACCGTGTGTGTAGGAAGCACAGCTCTTTTGTTCTGAGAATGCTCATTTTTCTTGCCCTATAGGAAACACTTTAGAGTAGAAGAGTGCTGTTTTCTCAATCCAGAGTGTGTTTATTGTAAGTCGAGCTAGCATTTTTTTCCCAGTCCTTAATGGAGTTGAATCCCATGCAGTTTCTGGTCCTACCAGCAAGAGTTGTTTTCTGGTAAGAAGAGTCACTATTGTGCTCCCATTGTCATACACAGGGCAAATAGCACTGGCGTCTGTTCCCAGCAAGTACAGTGTATTGGACTGACGAGGATCTACTGTTCTTGTCAGTTTCCAAAGCAGAATTGAACTAGATATGGCACGTGTGTAGGAAGCACAGTTCGTTTTTTCTAAGCAAGCAAACTGTTTTGGCCCTATAGTAAACACAGTGGAGTAGAAGAGTGATCATTTCTCAAAAGCAGAGTGTGTTTCGTGTAAGGCGAGCTAGCGTTTGTTTCCCAGTCCTAAATGGGGTTGAATCACATGCAGTTTCTGGTCCTACGAGCAAGAGTTGTTTTCTGGTAAGGAAAGTCACTATTGTGCTCCCATTGCCATACACAGTGCAAATAGCACTGGCGTCTGTTCCCAGCAAGTACAGTGAATTGGACTGAAGAGGATCTACTGTTCTTGTCAGGTTCCTAAGCAGACTTGAACTAGATATGGCCTTGTGTGCAAGAAGCACAGTTTTATTGTTCTGAGCAAGCTCACTGTTCAGAAACCATAGGAAACACAGTAGAGTAGAAGAGTGCTCTTTTTTCAAAAGCAGAGTGTGTTTCTTGTAAGGCGAGCTAGCATTTGTTTCCCAGTTCTAAATGGAGTTGAATCACATGCAGTTTCTGTTCCTACGAGCAAGAGTTTTTTTCTGGTAAGGGAAGTCACTATTGTGCTCCCTTTGAAATACACAGTGCAAATAGCACTCGCGTTTTTTCCCAGCAAGTACAGTGTATTGGACTGAAGCGGAGCTACTGTTCTTGTCAGTTTACTAAGCAGAGTTGAACTAGATATGGCCTGTGTGTGTAGGAAGCACAGTTCTTTTGTTCTGAGCAAGCTCACTGTTCGGACCCCATAGGATACACAGTAGAGTAGAAGACTGCTCTTTTCTCAAAAGCAGAGTGTGTTTCTTGTAAGGCGAGCTATCCTTTGTTTCCCAATCCTAAGTGGAGTTGAATCACATGCAGTTTCTGGTCCTACGAACAAGAGTTGTTTTCTGGTAAGAAGAGTCACTATTGATCTCCCATTGTCATACACAGGGCAAATAGCACTGGCGTCTGTTCCCAGCATGAACAGTGTATTGGACTGAAGAGGATCTACTGTTCTTGTCAGTTTCCCAAGCAGAGTTGAACTAGATATGGACCGTGTGTGTAGGAAGCACAGCTCTTTTGTTCTGAGAATGCTCATTGTTCTTGCCCTATAGGAAACACTTTAGTATAGTAGAGTGCTGTTTTCTCAATCCAGAGTGTGTTTATTGTAATTCGAGCTAGCGTTTTTTCCCAGTCCTTAATGGAGTTGAATCCCATGCAGTTTCTGGTCCTACCAACAAGAGTTGTTTTCTGGTATCAAGAGTCACTATTGTGCTCCCATTGTCGTACACAGGGTAAATAGCACTGGCGTCTGTTCCCAGCAAGTACAGTGCATTGGACTGAAGAGGATCTCCTGTTCTTGTCACTTTCCAAAGCAGAATTGAACTAGATATGGCCCGTGTGTGTAGGAAGCACAGTTATTTTTTTCTAAGCAAGCTAACTGTTCTGGGCTTATAGGAAACACCGTAGAGTAGAAGAGTGATCATTTCTCAAAAGCAGAGTGTGTTTCTTGTAAGGCGAGCTAGAGTTTGTTTCCCAGTCCTAAATGGAGTTGAATCCTATGCAGTTTTTGGTCCTACGAGCAAGAGTTGTTTTCTGGTAAGGGAAGTCACTATTGTGCTCCCTTTGAAATACACAGTGCAAATAGCAATCGCGTCTGTTCCCAGCAAGTACAGGGTGTTGGACTGAAGAGGAGCTATTGTTCTTGTCAGTTTTCTAAGCAGAGTTGAACTAGATATGGCCCGTGTGTGTAGGAAGCACAGTTCTTTTGTTCAGACCAAGCTCACTGTTCAGACCCCAAAGGAAACACAGTAGAGTAGAAGAGTGCTCTTTTCTCAAAAGAAGACTGTGTTTCTTGTAAGGTGAGCTAGCGTTTGTTTCCCAGTCCTAAATGGAGTTGAATCACATGCACTTTCTGGTCCTACGAGCAAGAGTTGTTTTCTGGTAAGAAGAGTCACTATTGTGCTCCCATTGTCATACACAGGGCAAATAGCACTCGTGTCTGTTCCCAGCAAGTACAGTGTATTGGACTGAAGCAGAGCTACTGTTCTTGTCAGTTTACTAAGCAGAGTTGAACTAGATATGTCCATGTGTGTCGGAAGCACAGTTCTTTTGTTCTGAGCAAGCGCACTGTTCTGGCCATATAGGAAACACAGTAGAGTAGAAGAGTGCTCTTTTCTCAAAAGCAGAGTGTGTTTCGTGTAAGGCGAGCTAGCGTTTGTTTCCCAGTCCTAAATGGAGTTGAATCACATGCAGTTTTTGGTCCTACGAGCAAGAGTTGTTTTCCGGTAAGGAAAGTCACTATTGTGCTCCCATTTCCATACACAGTGCAAATAGCACACGCGTCTGTTCCCAGCAAGTACAGTGTATTGGACTGAAGAGGAGCTACTGTTCTTGTCAGTTTCCTAAGCAGAGTAGAACTAGTTATGGCCCCTGTGTGTAGGAAGCACAGGTCTTTTGTACTGAGCAAGCTCACTTTTCGGACCCCATAGGAAACACAGTAGAGTAGAAGAGTGCTCTTTTCTCAAAAGCAGAGTGTGTTTCTTGTAAGGTGAGCTAGCCTTTGTTTCCCAGTCCTAAATGGAGTTGAATCACATGCAGTTTCTGGTCCTACGAGCAAGAGTTGTTTTTTTGGTAAGAAGAGTCACTATTGCGCTCCCATTGTCATACACAGGGCAAATAGCACTGGCGTCTGTTCCCAGCATGTACAGTCAGTGTATTGGACTGAAGAGGAGCTAATGTTCTTGTCATTTTCCTAAGCAGAATTGAACTAGATGTGGCCATGTGTGTAGGAAGCACAGTTCTTTTGTTCTGAGCAAGCTCACTGTTCTGGCCCTGTAAGAAACACAGTAGATTAGAAGAGTGCTCTTTTCTCAAAAGCAGAGTGTGTTTCTTGTAAGGCGAGCTAGCGTTTGTTTCCCAGTCTTAAATGGAGTTGAATCACATGCAGTTTTTGGTCCTACGAGCAAGAGTTGTTTTTTGGTAAGGAAAGTCACTATTGTGCTCCCATTTCCATACACAGTGCAAAAAGCACTCGCGTCTGTTCCCAGCAAGTACAGTGTATTGGACTGAAGCGGAGCTACTGTTCTTGTCAGTTTCCTAAGCAGAATTGATCTAGATATGGCCCCTGTGTGTAGGAAGCACAGTTCTTTTGTTCTGAGCAAGCTCACTATTCGGACCCCATAGGAAACACAGTAGAGTAGAAGAGTGCTCTTTTCTCAAAAGCAGAGTGTGTTTCTTGTAAGGCGAGTTAGTGTTTGTTTCCCAGTCAGAATTAGAGTTGAATCCCATGCAGTTTCTGGTCCTATGAGCAAGAGTTGTTTTCTGATAAGAAGAGTCACTATTGTGCTCCTATTGCCATGCACAGTGCAAATAGCACTTGCGTCGGTTCCCAGCTAGTACAGTGTATTGGACTGAAGAGGAGCTACCGTTCTTGTCAGTTTCCTAAGCAGAGTTGAACTAGGTATGGCCCGTGTGTGTAGGAAGCACAGTTCTTTTGTTCTGAGCAAGCTCACTGTTCGTACCCCATAGGAAACACAGTAGAGTAGAAGAGTGGTCTTTTCTCAAAAGCAGAGTGTGTTTCTTGTAAGGCGAGCTAGCGATTGTTTCCCAGTCAGAAATGGATTTGAATCTCATCCAGTTTTTGGTCCTACGAGCAAGAGTTGTTTTCTGGTAAGGAAAGTCACTATTGTGCTCCCATTGCCATACACAGTGCAAATAGGACTCGCGTCTGTTCCCAGCAAGTACAGTGTATTGGACTAAAGAGGAGCTACTGTTCTTGTCAGTTTCCTAAGCAGAGTTTAACTAGATATGGCCCATGTGTGTAGGAAGCAAAGTTCTTTTGTTCTGAGAATGCTCACTGTTCTGGCCCTATAGGAAACACATTACCGTTGAAGAGTGCTCTTTTCTCAATCTAGAGTGTGTTTCTTGTAAGTCGAGCTAGCGTTTGTTTCCCAGTCCTAAATGGAGTTGAATCCCATGCAGTTTCTGGTCCTACTACCAAGAGTTGTTTTCTGGTAAGAAGAGTCACTATTGTGCTCCCATTGTCGTACACAGGGTAAATAGCACTGGCGTCTGTTCCCAGCAAGTACAGTGCATTGGACTGAAGAGGATCTCCTGTTCTTGTCACTTTCCAAAGCAGAATTGAACTAGATATGGCCCGTGTGTGTAGGAAGCACAGTTATTTTTTTCTAAGCAAGCTAACTGTTCTGGGCTTATAGGAAACACCGTAGAGTAGAAGAGTGATCATTTCTCAAAAGCAGAGTGTGTTTCTTGTAAGGCGAGCTAGAGTTTGTTTCCCAGTCCTAAATGGAGTTGAATCCTATGCAGTTTTTGGTCCTACGAGCAAGAGTTGTTTTCTGGTAAGGGAAGTCACTATTGTGCTCCCTTTGAAATACACAGTGCAAATAGCAATCGCGTCTGTTCCCAGCAAGTACAGGGTGTTGGACTGAAGAGGAGCTATTGTTCTTGTCAGTTTTCTAAGCAGAGTTGAACTAGATATGGCCCGTGTGTGTAGGAAGCACAGTTCTTTTGTTCAGAGCAAGCTCACTGTTCAGACCCCAAAGGAAACACAGTAGAGTAGAAGAGTGCTCTTTTCTCAAAAGAAGACTGTGTTTCTTGTAAGGTGAGCTAGCGTTTGTTTCCCAGTCCTAAATGGAGTTGAATCACATGCAGTTTCTGGTCCTACGAGCAAGAGTTGTTTTCTGGTAAGAAGAGTCACTATTGTGCTCCCATTGTCATACACAGGGCAAATAGCACTCGTGTCTGTTCCCAGCAAGTACAGTGTATTGGACTGAAGCGGAGCTACTGTTCTTGTCAGTTTACTAAGCAGAGTTGAACTAGATATGGCCTGTGTGTGTAGGAAGCACAGGTCTTTTGTTCTGAGCAAGCTCACTTTTCGGACCCCATATGAAACACAGTAGAGTAGAAGAGTGCTCTTTTCTCAAAAGCAGAGTGTGTTTCTTGTAAGGTCAGCTATTGTTGGTTTCCCAGTCAGGAATGGAGTTGAATCCCATGCAGTTTCTGGTCCTACCAGCAAGAGTTGTTTTCTGGTAAGAAGAGTCGCTATTGTGCTCCCACTGTCATACACAGGGCAAAAAACACTGGCGTCTGTTCCCAGCAAGTACAGTGTATTGTACTGAAGCGGAGCTACTGTTCTTGTCACTTTCCTAAGCAGAGTCGAACTAGATATATCCCGTGTGTGAAGGAAGCACAGTTCTTTTGTTCTGAGCAAGCTCACTGTTCGGACCCCATAGGAAACACAGTAGAGTAGAAGAGTGCTCTTTTCTCAAAAGCAGAGAGTGTTTCTTGTAAGGCGAGCTAGCGTTTGTTTCCCAGTCCTAAATGGAGTTGAATAACATCCAGTTTTTGGTCCTACGAGCAAGAGTTGTATTCTGTTAAGGAAAGTCACTATTGCGCTCCCATTGTCATACACAGGGCAAATAGCACTGGCGTCTGTTCGCAGCATGTACAGTGTATTGGACTGAAGCAGAGCTACTGTTCTTGTCAGTTTCCTAAGCAGAATTGAACTAGATATGTCCATGTTTGTCGGAAGCACAGTTCTTTTGTTCTGAGCAAGCGCACTGTTCTGGCCATATAGGAAACACAGTAGAGTAGAAGAGTGCTCTTTTCTCAAAAGCAGAGTGTGTTTCGTGTAAGGCGAGCTAGCGTTTGTTTCCCAGTCCTAAATGGAGTTGAATCACATGCAGTTTTTGGTCCTACGAGCAAGAGTTGTTTTCTGGTAAGGAAAGTCACTATTGTGCTCCCATTTCCATACACAGTGCAAATAGCACACGCGTCTGTTCCCAGCAAGTACAGTGTATTGGACTGAAGAGGAGCTACTGTTCTTGTCAGTTTCCTAAGCAGAGTAGAACTAGATATGGCCCCTGTGTGTAGGAAGCACAGGTCTTTTGTACTGAGCAAGCTCACTTTTCGGACCCCATAGGAAACACAGTAGAGTAGAAGAGTGCTCTTTTCTCAAAAGCAGAGTGTGTTTCTTGTAAGGTGAGCTAGCCTTTGTTTCCCAGTCCTAAATGGAGTTGAATCACATGCAGTTTCTGGTCCTACGAGCAAGAGTTGTTCTTTTGGTAAGAAGAGTCACTATTGCGCTCCCATTGTCATACACAGGGCAAATAGCACTGGCGTCTGTTCCCAGCATGTACAGTCAGTGTATTGGACTGAAGAGGAGCTAATGTTCTTGTCATTTTCCTAAGCAGAATTGAACTAGATATGGCCGTGTGTGTAGGAAGCACAGTTCTTTTGTTCTGAGCATGCTCACTGTTCTGGCCCTATAGGAAACACAGTAGAGTAGAAGAGTGATCGTTTCTCAAAAGCAGAGTGTGTTTCTTGTAAGGCGAGCTAGCGTTTGTTTCCCAGTCCTAAATGGGAGTTGAATCACATGCAGTTTCTGGTCCTACGAGAAAGAATTGTTTTCTGGTAAGAAGAGTCACTATTGTGCTCCCACTGTCATACACAGGGCAAATAGCACTGGCGTCTGTTCCCAGCAAATACAGTGTATTGGACTGAAGAGGCGCTACTGTTCTTGTCAGTTTCCTAAGCAGAGTTGAACTAGATAGCCCGTGTGTGTAGGAAGCACAGTTCTTTTTTTCTGAGCAAGCTAACTGTTTTGGCACTATAGGAAACACAGTAGAGTAGATGAGTGCTCTTTTCTCAAAAGCAGAGGGTGTTTCTTATAAGGCGAGCTAGCGTTTGTTTCCCAGTCCTAAATGGAGTTGAATCCCATGCAGTTTCTGGTCCTACGAGCAAGAGTTGTTTTCTGGTAAGAAGAGTCACTATTGCACTCCAAATGCCATACACAGTTCAAAGAGCACACCCGTTTGTTCCCTTCAAGTACAGTGTATTGTACTGAAGAGGAGCTACTGTTCTTTTCAGTTTTTTAAGCAGAGTTGAACTAGATATGGCCCGTGTGTGTAGGAACCACAGTTCTTTTGTTCTGAGCAAGCTCACTGTTCAGACCCCATAGAAAACACAGTAGATTAGAAGAGCGTTCTTTTCTCAAAAGCAGAGAGTGTTTCTTGTAAGGCGAGCTACCCTTTGTTTCCCAGTCCTAAGTGGAGTTGAATCCCATGCAGTTTCTGGTCCTAAGAGGAAGAGTTGTTTTCTGGTAAGAAGAGTCACGATTGCGCTGCCATTGCCATACTCAGGACAAATAACACTGTTGTCTGTTCCCAGCAAGTACAGTGTATTGGACTGAAGAGGATCTACTGATCTTGTAAGGTTCCTAAGCAGAATTGAACTAGATATGGCCCTTTTTTGTAGGAAGGACAGTTTTTTTGTTCTGAGCAAGCTCACTCTTTAGACCCCATAGGAAAAACAGTAGAGTAGAAGAGTGCTCTTTTTTCTAAAGCAGAGTGTATTTCTTGTAAGCCGAGCTCGCGTTTGTTTCCCAGTCCTAAATGGAGTTGAGTCACATGCAGTTTTTGATTCTAGGAGCAAGAGTTGTTTTCTGGTAAGAAGAGTCACTATTGTGCTCCAATTGCCATACACAGTGCAAATAGCACTCGCGTCTGTTCCCAGCAAGTACAGTGTATTGGAATGAAGAGGAACTACTGTTCTTGTCAGGTTCCTAAGCAGAATTTAACTAGATATGGCCATGTGTGTAGGAAGCACAGTTCTTTTGTTCTGAGCAAGCTCACTCTTCGGACCCTATAGGAAACACAGTAGAGTAAAAGAGTGCTCTTTTCTCAAAAGCAGAGTGTGTTTCTTTTAAGGCGAGCTAGCGTTTGTTTCGAAGTCCTAATGGAGTTGAATCACATGCAGTTTCTGGTCCTACAAGCAAGAGTTGTTTTCTGGTAAGTAAAGTCACTATTGCATTCCCATTGCCATACACAGGGCAAATAGCACTCGCGTCTGTTCCCAGCAAGTACAGTGTATTGGACTGAATGGGAGCTAAAGTTCTTGTCAGTTTCCTAAGCAGAGTTGAACTAGATATGCCCCGTGTGTGTAGGAAGTACAGTTCTTTTGTTCTGAGCAAGCTCACTGTTTGGACCCTGTAGGAAACTCAGTAGAGTAGAAGAGCGCTCTTTTCTCAAATGCAGTGTGTGTTTCTTGTAAGGCAAGCTAGCGTTTGTTTCCAGTCCTAAATGGAGTTGAGTCCCATGCAGTTTCTGGTCCTAAGAGGAAGAGTTGTTTTCTGGTAAGAAGAGTCACTATTGCGCTGCCATTGCCATACACAGGAAAAATAGCACTGTTGTCTGTTCCCAGCAAGTACAGTTAATTGGACTGAAGAGGAGCTACTGTTCTTATCAGGTTCCTAAGCAGAATTGAACTAGATATGGCCGTGTGGGTAGGAAGCACAGTTTTTTTGTTCTGAGCAAGCTCATTGTTTGGACCCCATAGGAAACACAGTAGAGTAGAAGAGTGCTCTTTTCTCTAAGGCAGAGTGTATTTCTTGTAAGGCGAGCTAGCGTTTGTTTCCCAGTCCTAAATGGAGTTGAGTCACATGCAGTTTTTCGTACTAGGAGCAAGAGTTGTTTTCTGGTAAGAAGAGTCACTATTATGCTCCAATTGCCATACACAGTGCAAATAGCACTGGCGTCAGCTCCCAGCAAGTACAGTGTATTGGAATGAAGAGGATCTACTGTTCCTGTCAGGTTCCTAAGCAGAACTGAACTAGATATGGCCATGTGTGTAGGAAGCACAGTTCTTTTGTTCTGAGCAAGCTCACTCTTCAAACCCATTAGGAAACACAGTAGAGTAGAAGGGTGCTCTTCTCTCAAAAGCAGAGTGTGTTTCTTGTAAGGCTAGCTAGCGTTTGTTTCCCAGTCCTAAATGGAGTTGAATAACATGCAGTTTCTGGTCCTACGAGCCAGAGTTGTTTTCTGGTAAGGAAAGTCACTATTGCGCTCCCATTGCCATACATAGTGCAAAAAGCACTGGCTTCTGTTCCCAGGAAGTACAGTGTATCGGACTGAATAGGAGCAACTGTTCTTGTCAGTTTCCTAAGCAGAGTTGAACTAGATATGGCCTGTGTGTGTAGGAAGCACAGTTCTTATGTTCTGAGCAAGCTCACTGTTCGGACCCCGTAGGAAACACAGTAGAGTAGAAGACTGCTCTTTTCTCAAAAGCAGAGTGTGTTTCTTGTAAGGCGAGCTATCCTTTGTTTCCCAATCCTAAGTGGAGTTGAATCACATGCAGTTTCTGGTCCTACGAACAAGAGTTGTTTTCTGGTAAGAAGAGTCACTATTGAGCTCCCATTGTCATACACAGGTCAAATAGCACTGGCGTCTGTTTCCAGCATGAACAGTGTATTGGACTGAAGAGGATCTACTGTTCTTGTCAGTTTCCCAAGCAGAGTTGAACTAGATATGGACCGTGTGTGTAGGAAGCACAGCTCTTTTGTTCTGAGAATGCTCATTGTTCTTGCCCTATAGGAAACACTTTAGTATAGTAGAGTGCTGTTTTCTCAATCCAGAGTGTGTTTATTGTAATTCGAGCTAGCGTTTTTTCCCAGTCCTTAATGGAGTTGAATCCCATGCAGTTTCTGGTCCTACCAACAAGAGTTGTTTTCTGGTATCAAGAGTCACTATTGTGCTCCCATTGTCGTACACAGGGTAAATAGCACTGGCGTCTGTTCCCAGCAAGTACAGTGTATTGGACTGAAGAGGATCTACTGTTCTTGTCACTTTCAAAAGCAGAGTGTGTTTCTTGTAAGGCGAGCTAGAGTTTGTTTCCCAGTACTAAAAGAAGTTGAATCCTATGCAGTTTTTGGTCCTACGAGCAAGAGTTGTTTTCTGGTAAGGGAAGTCACTATTGTGCTCCCTTTGAAATTCACAGTGCAAATAGCACTCGCGTCTGTTCGCAGCATGTACAGGGTGTTGGACTGAAGAGGAGCTATTGTTCTTGTCAGTTTTCTAAGCAGAGTTGAACTAGATATGGCCCGTGTGTGTAGGAAGCACAGTTCTTTTGTTCAGAGCAAGCTCACTGTTCAGACCCCAAAGGAAACACAGTAGAGTAGAAGAGTGCTCTTTTCTCAAAAGAAGACTGTGTTTCTTGTAAGGTGAGCTAGCGTTTGTTTCCCAGTCCTAAATGGAGTTGAATCACATGCACTTTCTGGTCCTACGAGCAAGAGTTGTTTTCTGGTAAGAAGAGTCACTATTGTGCTCCCATTGTCATACACAGGGCAAATAGCACTCGTGTCTGTTCCCAGCAAGTACAGTGTATTGGACTGAAGCGGAGCTACTGTTCTTGTCAGTTTACTAAGCAGAGTTGAACTAGATATGGCCTGTGTGTGTAGGAAGCACAGGTCTTTTGTACTGAACAAGCTCACTTTTCGGACCCCATAGGAAACACAGTAGAGTAGAAGAGTGCTCTTTTCTCAAAAGCAGAGTGTGTTTCTTGTAAGGTGAGCTAGCCTTTGTTTCCCAGTCCTAAATGGAGTTGAATCACATGCAGTTTCTGGTCCTACGAGCAAGAGTTGTTTTTTTGGTAAGAAGAGTCACTATTGCGCTCCCATTGTCATACACAGGGCAAATAGCACTGGCGTCTGTTCCCAGCATGTACAGTCAGTGTATTGGACTGAAGAGGAGCTAATGTTCTTGTCATTTTCCTAAGCAGAATTGAACTAGATGTGGCCATGTGTGTAGGAAGCACACTTCTTTTGTTCTGAGCAAGCTCACTGTTCTGGCCCTGTAAGAAACACAGTAGAGTAGAAGAGTGCTCTTTTCTTAAAAGCAGAGTGTGTTTCTTGTAAGGCGAGCTAGCGTTTGTTTCCCAGTCCTAAATGGAGTTGAATCACATGCAGTTTTTGGTCCTAAGAGCAAGAGTTGTTTTCTGGTAAGGAAAGTCACTATTGTGCTCCCATTTCCATACACAGTGCAAATAGCACTCGCGTCTGTTCCCAGCAAGTACAGTGTATTGGACTGAAGCGGAGCTACTGTTCTTGTCAGTTTCCTAAGCAGAATTGAACTAGATATGGCCCCTGTGTGTAGGAAGCACAGTTCTTTTGTTCTGAGCAAGCTCATTTTCGGACCCCATAGGAAACACAGTAGAGTTGAAGAGTGCTCTTTTCTCAAAAGCAGAGTGTGTTTCTTGTAAGGCGAGTTAGTGTTTGTTTCCCAGTCAGAATTGGAGTTGAATCCCATGCAGTTTCTGGTCCTATGAGCAAGAGTGGTTTTCTGATAAGAAGAGTCACTTTTGTGCTCCTATTGCCATGCACAGTGCAAATAGCACTTGCGTCGGTTCCCAGCTAGTACAGTGTATTGGACTGAAGAGGAGCTACCGTTCTTGTCAGTTTCCTAAGCAGAGTTGAACTAGATATGGCCCGTGTGTGTAGGAAGCACAGTTCTTTTGTTCTGAGCAAGCTCACTGTTCGTACCCCATAGGAAACACAGTAGAGTAGAAGAGTGGTCTTTTCTCAAAAGCAGAGTGTGTTTCTTGTAAGGCGAGCTAGCGATTGTTTCCCAGTCAGAAATGGATTTGAATCTCATCCAGTTTTTGGTCCTACGAGCAAGAGTTGTTTTCTGGTAAGGAAAGTCACTATTGTGCTCCCATTGCCATACACAGTGCAAATAGGACTCGCGTCTGTTCCCAGCAAGTACAGTGTATTGGACTAAAGAGGAGCTACTGTTCTTGTCAGTTTCCTAAGCAGAGTTTAACTAGATATGGCCCATGTGTGTAGGAAGCAAAGTTCTTTTGTTCTGAGAATGCTCACTGTTCTGGCCCTATAGGAAACACATTACCGTTGAAGAGTGCTCTTTTCTCAATCTAGAGTGTGTTTCTTGTAAGTCGAGCTAGCGTTTGTTTCCCAGTCCTAAATGGAGTTGAATCCCATGCAGTTTCTGGTCCTACTAGCAAGAGTTGTTTTCTGGTAAGAAGAGTCACTATTGTGCTCCCATTGTCGTACACAGGGTAAATAGCACTGGCGTCTGTTCCCAGCAAGTACAGTGCATTGGACTGAAGAGGATCTACTGTTCTTGTCACTTTCCAAAGCAGAATTGAACTAGATATGGCCCGTGTGTGTAGGAAGCACAGTTATTTTTTTCTAAGCAAGCTAACTGTTCTGGGCTTATAGGAAACACCGTAGAGTAGAAGAGTGATCATTTCTCAAAAGCAGAGTGTGTTTCTTGTAAGGCGAGCTAGAGTTTGTTTCCCAGTCCTAAATGGAGTTGAATCCTATGCAGTTTTTGGTCCTACGAGCAAGAGTTGTTTTCTGGTAAGGGAAGTCACTATTGTGCTCCCTTTGAAATACACAGTGCAAATAGCAATCGCGTCTGTTCCCAGCAATACAGGGTGTTGGACTGAAGAGGAGCTATTGTTCTTGTCAGTTTTCTAAGCAGAGTTGAACTAGATATGGCCCGTGTGTGTAGGAAGCACAGTTCTTTTGTTCAGAGCAAGCTCACTGTTCAGACCCCAAAGGAAACACAGTAGAGTAGAAGAGTGCTCTTTTCTCAAAAGAAGACTGTGTTTCTTGTAAGGTGAGCTAGCGTTTGTTTCCCAGTCCTAAATGGAGTTGAATCACAAGCAGTTTCTGGTCCTACGAGCAAGAGTTGTTTTCTGGTAAGAAGAGTCACTATTGTGCTCCCATTGTCATACACAGGGCAAATAGCACTCGTGTCTGTTCCCAGCAAGTACAGTGTATTGGACTGAAGCGGAGCTACTGTTCTTGTCAGTTTACTAAGCAGAGTTGAACTAGATATGGCGTGTGTGTGTAGGAAGCACAGTTTTTGTTCTGAGCAAGCTCACTTTTCGGACCCCATATGAAACACAGTAGAGTAGAAGAGTGCTCTTTTCTCAAAAGCAGAGTGTGTTTCTTGTAAGGTCAGCTAGTGTTTGTTTCCCAGTCAGGAATGGAGCTGAATCCCATGCAGTTTCTGGTCCTACCAGCAAGAGTTGTTTTCTGGTAAGAAGAGTCGCTATTGTGCTCCCACTGTCATACACAGGGCAAAAAGCACTGGCGTCTGTTCCCAGCAAGTACAGTGTATTGTACTGAAGCGGAGCTACTTTTCTTGTCACTTTCCTAAGCAGACTTGAACTAGATATATCCCGTGTGTGAAGGAAGCACAGTTCTTTTGTTCTGAGCAAGCTCACTGTTCGGACCCCATAGGAAACACAGTAGAGTAGAAGAGTGCTCTTTTCTCAAAAGCAGAGTGTGTTTCTTGTAAGGCGAGCTAGCGTTTGTTTCCCAGTCCTAAATGGAGTTGAATAACATCCAGTTTTTGGTCCTACGAGCAAGAGTTGTTTTCTGTTAAGGAAAGTCACTATTGCGCTCCCATTGTCATACACAGGGCAAATAGCACTGGCGTCTGTTCGCAGCATGTACAGTGTATTGGACTGAAGAGGATCTACTGTTCTTGTCAGTTTCCTAAGCAGAATTGAACTAGATATGGCTGTGCGTGTAGGAAGCACAGTTCTTTTGTTCTGAGCAAGCGCACTGTTCTGGCCATATAGGAAACACAGTAGAGTAGAAGAGTGCTCTTTTCTCAAAAGCAGAGTGTGTTTCGTGTAAGGCGAGCTAGCGTTTGTTTCCCAGTCCTAAATGGAGTTGAATCACATGCAGTTTTTGGTCCTACAAGCAAGAGTTGTTTTCTGGTAAGGAAAGTCACTATTGTGCTCCCATTTCCATACACAGTGCAAATAGCACTCGCGTCTGTTCCCAGCAAGTACAGTGTATTGGACTGAAGAGGAACTACTGTTCTTGTCAGTTTCCTAAGCATAGTTGAACTAGATATGGCCCCTGTGTGTAGGAAGCACAGTTCTTTTGTTCTGAGCAAGCTCACTATTCGGACCCCATAGGAAACACAGTAGAGTAGAAGACTGCTTTTTTCTCAAAAGCAGAGTGTGTTTCTTGTAAGGCGAGCTAGCGTTTGTTTCCCAATCCTAAATGGAGTTGAATCACATGCAATTTCTGCTCCTATGAGCAAGAGTTGTTTTCTGGTAAGAAGAGTCACTATTGTGCTCCCTTTGTCATACACAGGGCAAATAGCACTGGCGTCTGTTCCCAGCATGAACAATGTATTGGACTGAAGAGGATCTACTGTTCTTGTCAGTTTCACAAGCAGAGTTGAACTAGATATGGACCGTGTGTGTAGGAAGCACAGCTCTTTTGTTCTGAGAATGCTCATTTTTCTTGCCCTATAGGAAACACTTTAGAGTAGAAGAGTGCTGTTTTCTCAATCCAGAGTGTGTTTATTGTAAGTCGAGCTAGCATTTTTTTCCCAGTCCTTAATGGAGTTGAATCCCATGCAGTTTCTGGTCCTACCAGCAAGAGTTGTTTTCTGGTAAGAAGAGTCACTATTGTGCTCCCATTGTCATACACAGGGCAAATAGCACTGGCGTCTGTTCCCAGCAAGTACAGTGTATTGGACTGACGAGGATCTACTGTTCTTGTCAGTTTCCAAAGCAGAATTGAACTAGATATGGCACGTGTGTAGGAAGCACAGTTCGTTTTTTCTAAGCAAGCAAACTGTTTTGGCCCTATAGTAAACACAGTGGAGTAGAAGAGTGATCATTTCTCAAAAGCAGAGTGTGTTTCGTGTAAGGCGAGCTAGCGTTTGTTTCCCAGTCCTAAATGGGGTTGAATCACATGCAGTTTCTGGTCCTACGAGCAAGAGTTGTTTTCTGGTAAGGAAAGTCACTATTGTGCTCCCATTGCCATACACAGTGCAAATAGCACTGGCGTCTGTTCCCAGCAAGTACAGTGAATTGGACTGAAGAGGATCTACTGTTCTTGTCAGGTTCCTAAGCAGACTTGAACTAGATATGGCCTTGTGTGCAAGAAGCACAGTTTTATTGTTCTGAGCAAGCTCACTGTTCAGAAACCATAGGAAACACAGTAGAGTAGAAGAGTGCTCTTTTTTCAAAAGCAGAGTGTGTTTCTTGTAAGGCGAGCTAGCATTTGTTTCCCAGTTCTAAATGGAGTTGAATCACATGCAGTTTCTGTTCCTACGAGCAAGAGTTTTTTTCTGGTAAGGGAAGTCACTATTGTGCTCCCTTTGAAATACACAGTGCAAATAGCACTCGCGTTTTTTCCCAGCAAGTACAGTGTATTGGACTGTAGCGGAGCTACTGTTCTTGTCAGTTTACTAAGCAGAGTTGAACTAGATATGGCCTGTGTGTGTAGGAAGCACAGTTCTTTTGTTCTGAGCAAGCTCACTGTTCGGACCCCATAGGATACACAGTAGAGTAGAAGACTGCTCTTTTCTCAAAAGCAGAGTGTGTTTCTTGTAAGGCGAGCTATCCTTTGTTTCCCAATCCTAAGTGGAGTTGAATCACATGCAGTTTCTGGTCCTACGAACAAGAGTTGTTTTCTGGTAAGAAGAGTCACTATTGATCTCCCATTGTCATACACAGGGCAAATAGCACTGGCGTCTGTTCCCAGCATGAACAGTGTATTGGACTGAAGAGGATCTACTGTTCTTGTCAGTTTCCCAAGCAGAGTTGAACTAGATATGGACCGTGTGTGTAGGAAGCACAGCTCTTTTGTTCTGAGAATGCTCATTGTTCTTGCCCTATAGGAAACACTTTAGTATAGTAGAGTGCTGTTTTCTCAATCCAGAGTGTGTTTATTGTAATTCGAGCTAGCGTTTTTTCCCAGTCCTTAATGGAGTTGAATCCCATGCAGTTTCTGGTCCTACCAAAAAGAGTTGTTTTCTGGTATCAAGAGTCACTATTGTGCTCCCATTGTCGTACACAGGGTAAATAGCACTGGCGTCTGTTCCCAGCAAGTACAGTGCATTGGACTGAAGAGGATCTCCTGTTCTTGTCACTTTCCAAAGCAGAATTGAACTAGATATGGCCCGTGTGTGTAGGAAGCACAGTTATTTTTTTCTAAGCAAGCTAACTGTTCTGGGCTTATAGGAAACACCGTAGAGTAGAAGAGTGATCATTTCTCAAAAGCAGAGTGTGTTTCTTGTAAGGCGAGCTAGAGTTTGTTTCCCAGTCCTAAATGGAGTTGAATCCTATGCAGTTTTTGGTCCTACGAGCAAGAGTTGTTTTCTGGTAAGGGAAGTCACTATTGTGCTCCCTTTGAAATACACAGTGCAAATAGCAATCGCGTCTGTTCCCAGCAAGTACAGGGTGTTGGACTGAAGAGGAGCTATTGTTCTTGTCAGTTTTCTAAGCAGAGTTGAACTAGATATGGCCCGTGTGTGTAGGAAGCACAGTTCTTTTGTTCAGAGCAAGCTCACTGTTCAGACCCCAAAGGAAACACAGTAGAGTAGAAGAGTGCTCTTTTCTCAAAAGAAGACTGTGTTTCTTGTAAGGTGAGCTAGCGTTTGTTTCCCAGTCCTAAATGGAGTTGAATCACAAGCAGTTTCTGGTCCTACGAGCAAGAGTTGTTTTCTGGTAAGAAGAGTCACTATTGTGCTCCCATTGTCATACACAGGGCAAATAGCACTCGTGTCTGTTCCCAGCAAGTACAGTGTATTGGACTGAAGCGGAGCTACTGTTCTTGTCAGTTTACTAAGCAGAGTTGAACTAGATATGGCCTGTGTGTGTAGGAAGCACAGTTTTTGTTCTGAGCAAGCTCACTTTTCGGACACCATATGAAACACAGTAGAGTAGAAGAGTGCTCTTTTCTCAAAAGCAGAGTGTGTTTCTTGTAAGGTCAGCTAGTGTTTGTTTCCCAGTCAGGAATGGAGCTGAATCCCATGCAGTTTCTGGTCCTACCAGCAAGAGTTGTTTTCTGGTAAGAAGAGTCGCTATTGTGCTCCCACTGTCATACACAGGGCAAAAAGCACTGGCGTCTGTTCCCAGCAAGTACAGTGTATTGTACTGAAGCGGAGCTACTTTTCTTGTCACTTTCCTAAGCAGACTTGAACTAGATATATCCCGTGTGTGAAGGAAGCACAGTTCTTTTGTTCTGAGCAAGCTCACTGTTCGGACCCCATAGGAAACACAGTAGAGTAGAAGAGTGCTCTTTTCTCAAAAGCAGAGTGTGTTTCTTGTAAGGCGAGCTAGCGTTTGTTTCCCAGTCCTAAATGGAGTTGAATAACATCCAGTTTTTGGTCCTAGGAGCAAGAGTTGTTTTCTGTTAAGGAAAGTCACTATTGCGCTCCCATTGTCATACACAGGGCAAATAGCACTGGCGTCTGTTCGCAGCATGTACAGTGTATTGGACTGAAGAGAATCTACCGTTCTTGTCAGTTTCCTAAGCAGAATTGAACTAGATATGGCTGTGCGTGTAGGAAGCACAGTTCTTTTGTTCTGAGCAAGCGCACTGTTCTGGCCATATAGGAAACACAGTAGAGTAGAAGAGTGCTCTTTTCTCAAAAGCAGAGTGTGTTTCGTGTAAGGCGAGCTAGCGTTTGTTTCCCAGTCCTAAATGGAGTTGAATCACATGCAGTTTTTGGTCCTACAAGCAAGAGTTGTTTTCTGGTAAGGAAAGTCACTATTGTGCTCCCATTTCCATACACAGTGCAAATAGCACTCGCGTCTGTTCCCAGCAAGTACAGTGTATTGGACTGAAGAGGAACTACTGTTCTTGTCAGTTTCCTAAGCATAGTTGAACTAGATATGGCCCCTGTGTGTAGGAAGCACAGTTCTTTTGTTCTGAGCAAGCTCACTATTCGGACCCCATAGGAAACACAGTAGAGTAGAAGACTGCTTTTTTCTCAAAAGCAGAGTGTGTTTCTTGTAAGGCGAGCTAGCGTTTGTTTCCCAATCCTAAATGGAGTTGAATCACATGCAATTTCTGCTCCTATGAGCAAGAGTTGTTTTCTGGTAAGAAGAGTCACTATTGTGCTCCCTTTGTCATACACAGGGCAAATAGCACTGGCGTCTGTTCCCAGCATGAACAATGTATTGGACTGAAGAGGATCTACTGTTCTTGTCAGTTTCACAAGCAGAGTTGAACTAGATATGGACCGTGTGTGTAGGAAGCACAGCTCTTTTGTTCTGAGAATGCTCATTTTTCTTGCCCTATAGGAAACACTTTAGAGTAGAAGAGTGCTGTTTTCTCAATCCAGAGTGTGTTTATTGTAAGTCGAGCTAGCATTTTTTTCCCAGTCCTTAATGGAGTTGAATCCCATGCAGTTTCTGGTCCTACCAGCAAGAGTTGTTTTCTGGTAAGAAGAGTCACTATTGTGCTCCCATTGTCATACACAGGGCAAATAGCACTGGCGTCTGTTCCCAGCAAGTACAGTGTATTGGACTGACGAGGATCTACTGTTCTTGTCAGTTTCCAAAGCAGAATTGAACTAGATATGGCACGTGTGTAGGAAGCACAGTTCGTTTTTTCTAAGCAAGCAAACTGTTTTGGCCCTATAGTAAACACAGTGGAGTAGAAGGGTGATCATTTCTCAAAAGCAGAGTGTGTTTCGTGTAAGGCGAGCTAGCGTTTGTTTCCCAGTCCTAAATGGGGTTGAATCACATGCAGTTTCTGGTCCTACGAGCAAGAGTTGTTTTCTGGTAAGGAAAGTCACTATTGTGCTCCCATTGCCATACACAGTGCAAATAGCACTGGCGTCTGTTCCCAGCAAGTACAGTGAATTGGACTGAAGAGGATCTACTGTTCTTGTCAGGTTCCTAAGCAGACTTGAACTAGATATGGCCTTGTGTGCAAGAAGCACAGTTTTATTGTTCTGAGCAAGCTCACTGTTCAGAAACCATAGGAAACACAGTAGAGTAGAAGAGTGCTCTTTTTTCAAAAGCAGAGTGTGTTTCTTGTAAGGCGAGCTAGCATTTGTTTCCCAGTTCTAAATGGAGTTGAATCACATGCAGTTTCTGTTCCTACGAGCAAGAGTTTTTTTCTGGTAAGGGAAGTCACTATTGTGCTCCCTTTGAAATACACAGTGCAAATAGCACTCGCGTTTTTTCCCAGCAAGTACAGTGTATTGGACTGAAGCGGAGCTACTGTTCTTGTCAGTTTACTAAGCAGAGTTGAACTAGATATGGCCTGTGTGTGTAGGAAGCACAGTTCTTTTGTTCTGAGCAAGCTCACTGTTCGGACCCCATAGGATACACAGTAGAGTAGAAGACTGCTCTTTTCTCAAAAGCAGAGTGTGTTTCTTGTAAGGCGAGCTATCCTTTGTTTCCCAAACCTAAGTGGAGTTGAATCACATGCAGTTTCTGGTCCTACGAACAAGAGTTGTTTTCTGGTAAGAAGAGTCACTATTGATCTCCCATTGTCATACACAGGGCAAATAGCACTGGCGTCTGTTCCCAGCATGAACAGTGTATTGGACTGAAGAGGATCTACTGTTCTTGTCAGTTTCCCAAGCAGAGTTGAACTAGATATGGACCGTGTGTGTAGGAAGCACAGCTCTTTTGTTCTGAGAATGCTCATTGTTCTTGCCCTATAGGAAACACTTTAGTATAGTAGAGTGCTGTTTTCTCAATCCAGAGTGTGTTTATTGTAATTCGAGCTAGCGTTTTTTCCCAGTCCTTAATGGAGTTGAATCCCATGCAGTTTCTGGTCCTACCAACAAGAGTTGTTTTCTGGTATCAAGAGTCACTATTGTGCTCCCATTGTCGTACACAGGGTAAATAGCACTGGCGTCTGTTCCCAGCAAGTACAGTGCATTGGACTGAAGAGGATCTACTGTTCTTGTCACTTTCCAAAGCAGAATTGAACTAGATATGGCCCGTGTGTGTAGGAAGCACAGTTATTTTTTTCTAAGCAAGCTAACTGTTCTGGGCTTATAGGAAACACCGTAGAATAGAAGAGTGATCATTTCTCAAAAGCAGAGTGTGTTTCTTGTAAGGCGAGCTAGAGTTTGTTTCCCAGTCCTAAATGGAGTTGAATCCTATGCAGTTTTTGGTCCTACGAGCAAGAGTTGTTTTCTGGTAAGGGAAGTCACTATTGTGCTCCCTTTGAAATACACAGTGCAAATAGCAATCGCGTCTGTTCCCAGCAAGTACAGGGTGTTGGACTGAAGAGGAGCTATTGTTCTTGTCAGTTTTCTAAGCAGAGTTGAACTAGATATGGCCCGTGTGTGTAGGAAGCACAGTTCTTTTGTTCAGAGCAAGCTCACTGTTCAGACCCCAAAGGAAACACAGTAGAGTAGAAGAGTGCTCTTTTCTCAAAAGAAGACTGTGTTTCTTGTAAGGCGAGCTAGCGTTTGTTTCCCAGTCCTAAATGGAGTTGAATCACATGCAGTTTTTGGTCCTACGAGCAAGAGTTGTTTTTTGGTAAGGAAAGTCACTATTGTGCTCCCATTTCCATACACAGTGCAAAAAGCACTCGCGTCTGTTCCCAGCAAGTACAGTGTATTGGACTGAAGCGGAGCTACTGTTCTTGTCAGTTTCCTAAGCAGAATTGATCTAGATATGGCCCCTGTGTGTAGGAAGCACAGTTCTTTTGTTCTGAGCAAGCTCACTATTCGGACCCCATAGGAAACACAGTAGAGTAGAAGAGTGCTCTTTTCTCAAAAGCAGAGTGTGTTTCTTGTAAGGCGAGTTAGTGTTTGTTTCCCAGTCAGAATTAGAGTTGAATCCCATGCAGTTTCTGGTCCTATGAGCAAGAGTTGTTTTCTGGTAAGAAGAGTCACTATTGTGCTCCTATTGCCATGCACAGTGCAAATAGCACTTGCGTCGGTTCCCAGCTAGTACAGTGTATTGGACTGAAGAGGAGCTACCGTTCTTGTCAGTTTCCTAAGCAGAGTTGAACTAGGTATGGCCCGTGTGTGTAGGAAGCACAGTTCTTTTGTTCTGAGCAAGCTCACTGTTCGTACCCCATAGGAAACACAGTAGAGTAGAAGAGTGGTCTTTTCTCAAAAGCAGAGTGTGTTTCTTGTAAGGCGAGCTAGCGATTGTTTCCCAGTCAGAAATGGATTTGAATCTCATCCAGTTTTTGGTCCTACGAGCAAGAGTTGTTTTCTGGTAAGGAAAGTCACTATTGTGCTCCCATTGCCATACACAGTGCAAATAGGACTCGCGTCTGTTCCCAGCAAGTACAGTGTATTGGACTAAAGAGGAGCTACTGTTCTTGTCAGTTTCCTAAGCAGAGTTTAACTAGATATGGCCCATGTGTGTAGGAAGCAAAGTTCTTTTGTTCTGAGAATGCTCACTGTTCTGGCCCTATAGGAAACACATTACCGTTGAAGAGTGCTCTTTTCTCAATCTAGAGTGTGTTTCTTGTAAGTCGAGCTAGCGTTTGTTTCCCAGTCCTAAATGGAGTTGAATCCCATGCAGTTTCTGGTCCTACTACCAAGAGTTGTTTTCTGGTAAGAAGAGTCACTATTGTGCTCCCATTGTCGTACACAGGGTAAATAGCACTGGCGTCTGTTCCCAGCAAGTACAGTGCATTGGACTGAAGAGGATCTCCTGTTCTTGTCACTTTCCAAAGCAGAATTGAACTAGATATGGCCCGTGTGTGTAGGAAGCACAGTTATTTTTTTCTAAGCAAGCTAACTGTTCTGGGCTTATAGGAAA
Organism: Peromyscus eremicus; assembly: GCF_949786415.1. Taxonomy (NCBI): domain Eukaryota; kingdom Metazoa; phylum Chordata; class Mammalia; order Rodentia; family Cricetidae; genus Peromyscus; species Peromyscus eremicus. Next base: position 21,619 of record NW_026736956.1, on the reverse strand, counting down.
CACCGTAGAGTAGAAGAGTGATCATTTCTCAAAAGCAGAGTGTGTTTCTTGTAAGGCGAGCTAGAGTTTGTTTCCCAGTCCTAAATGGAGTTGAATCCTATGCAGTTTTTGGTCCTACGAGCAAGAGTTGTTTTCTGGTAAGGGAAGTCACTATTGTGCTCCCTTTGAAATACACAGTGCAAATAGCAATCGCGTCTGTTCCCAGCAAGTACAGGGTGTTGGACTGAAGAGGAGCTATTGTTCTTGTCAGTTTTCTAAGCAGAGTTGAACTAGATATGGCCCGTGTGTGTAGGAAGCACAGTTCTTTTGTTCAGAGCAAGCTCACTGTTCAGACCCCAAAGGAAACACAGTAGAGTAGAAGAGTGCTCTTTTCTCAAAAGAAGACTGTGTTTCTTGTAAGGTGAGCTAGCGTTTGTTTCCCAGTCCTAAATGGAGTTGAATCACAAGCAGTTTCTGGTCCTACGAGCAAGAGTTGTTTTCTGGTAAGAAGAGTCACTATTGTGCTCCCATTGTCATACACAGGGCAAATAGCACTCGTGTCTGTTCCCAGCAAGTACAGTGTATTGGACTGAAGCGGAGCTACTGTTCTTGTCAGTTTACTAAGCAGAGTTGAACTAGATATGGCCTGTGTGTGTAGGAAGCACAGTTTTTGTTCTGAGCAAGCTCACTTTTCGGACCCCATATGAAACACAGTAGAGTAGAAGAGTGCTCTTTTCTCAAAAGCAGAGTGTGTTTCTTGTAAGGTCAGCTAGTGTTTGTTTCCCAGTCAGGAATGGAGCTGAATCCCATGCAGTTTCTGGTCCTACCAGCAAGAGTTGTTTTCTGGTAAGAAGAGTCGCTATTGTGCTCCCACTGTCATACACAGGGCAAAAAGCACTGGCGTCTGTTCCCAGCAAGTACAGTGTATTGTACTGAAGCGGAGCTACTTTTCTTGTCACTTTCCTAAGCAGACTTGAACTAGATATATCCCGTGTGTGAAGGAAGCACAGTTCTTTTGTTCTGAGCAAGCTCACTGTTCGGACCCCATAGGAAACACAGTAGAGTAGAAGAGTGCTCTTTTCTCAAAAGCAGAGTGTGTTTCTTGTAAGGCGAGCTAGCGTTTGTTTCCCAGTCCTAAATGGAGTTGAATAACATCCAGTTTTTGGTCCTACGAGCAAGAGTTGTTTTCTGTTAAGGAAAGTCACTATTGCGCTCCCATTGTCATACACAGGGCAAATAGCACTGGCGTCTGTTCGCAGCATGTACAGTGTATTGGACTGAAGAGGATCTACTGTTCTTGTCAGTTTCCTAAGCAGAATTGAACTAGATATGGCTGTGCGTGTAGGAAGCACAGTTCTTTTGTTCTGAGCAAGCGCACTGTTCTGGCCATATAGGAAACACAGTAGAGTAGAAGAGTGCTCTTTTCTCAAAAGCAGAGTGTGTTTCGTGTAAGGCGAGCTAGCGTTTGTTTCCCAGTCCTAAATGGAGTTGAATCACATGCAGTTTTTGGTCCTACAAGCAAGAGTTGTTTTCTGGTAAGGAAAGTCACTATTGTGCTCCCATTTCCATACACAGTGCAAATAGCACTCGCGTCTGTTCCCAGCAAGTACAGTGTATTGGACTGAAGAGGAACTACTGTTCTTGTCAGTTTCCTAAGCATAGTTGAACTAGATATGGCCCCTGTGTGTAGGAAGCACAGTTCTTTTGTTCTGAGCAAGCTCACTATTCGGACCCCATAGGAAACACAGTAGAGTAGAAGACTGCTTTTTTCTCAAAAGCAGAGTGTGTTTCTTGTAAGGCGAGCTAGCGTTTGTTTCCCAATCCTAAATGGAGTTGAATCACATGCAATTTCTGCTCCTATGAGCAAGAGTTGTTTTCTGGTAAGAAGAGTCACTATTGTGCTCCCTTTGTCATACACAGGGCAAATAGCACTGGCGTCTGTTCCCAGCATGAACAATGTATTGGACTGAAGAGGATCTACTGTTCTTGTCAGTTTCACAAGCAGAGTTGAACTAGATATGGACCGTGTGTGTAGGAAGCACAGCTCTTTTGTTCTGAGAATGCTCATTTTTCTTGCCCTATAGGAAACACTTTAGAGTAGAAGAGTGCTGTTTTCTCAATCCAGAGTGTGTTTATTGTAAGTCGAGCTAGCATTTTTTTCCCAGTCCTTAATGGAGTTGAATCCCATGCAGTTTCTGGTCCTACCAGCAAGAGTTGTTTTCTGGTAAGAAGAGTCACTATTGTGCTCCCATTGTCATACACAGGGCAAATAGCACTGGCGTCTGTTCCCAGCAAGTACAGTGTATTGGACTGACGAGGATCTACTGTTCTTGTCAGTTTCCAAAGCAGAATTGAACTAGATATGGCACGTGTGTAGGAAGCACAGTTCGTTTTTTCTAAGCAAGCAAACTGTTTTGGCCCTATAGTAAACACAGTGGAGTAGAAGAGTGCTCTTTTCTCAAAAGCAGAGTGTGTTTCTTGTAAGGCGAGCTAGCGTTTGTTTCCCAGTCCTAAATGGGGTTGAATCACATGCAGTTTCTGGTCCTACGAGCAAGAGTTGTTTTCTGGTAAGGAAAGTCACTATTGTGCTCCCATTGCCATACACAGTGCAAATAGCACTGGCGTCTGTTCCCAGCAAATACAGTGAATTGGACTGAAGAGGATCTACTGTTCTTGTCAGGTTCCTAAGCAGACTTGAACTAGATACGGCCTTGTGTGCAAGAAGCACAGTTTTATTGTTCTGAGCAAGCTCACTGTTCAGAAACCATAGGAAACACAGTAGAGTAGAAGAGTGCTCTTTTTTCAAAAGCAGAGTGTGTTTCTTGTAAGGCGAGCTAGCATTTGTTTCCCAGTTCTAAATGGAGTTGAATCACATGCAGTTTCTGTTCCTACGAGCAAGAGTTTTTTTCTGGTAAGGGAAGTCACTATTGTGCTCCCTTTGAAATACACAGTGCAAATAGCACTCGCGTTTTTTCCCAGCTAGTACAGTGTATTGGACTGAAGCGGAGCTACTGTTCTTGTCAGTTTACTAAGCAGAGTTGAACTAGATATGGCCTGTGTGTGTAGGAAGCACAGTTCTTTTGTTCTGAGCAAGCTCACTGTTCGGACCCCATAGGATACACAGTAGAGTAGAAGACTGCTCTTTTCTCAAAAGCAGAGTGTGTTTCTTGTAAGGCGAGCTATCCTTTGTTTCCCAATCCTAAGTGGAGTTGAATCACATGCAGTTTCTGGTCCTACGAACAAGAGTTGTTTTCTGGTAAGAAGAGTCACTATTGATCTCCCATTGTCATACACAGGGCAAATAGCACTGGCGTCTGTTCCCAGCATGAACAGTGTATTGGACTGAAGAGGATCTACTGTTCTTGTCAGTTTCCCAAGCAGAGTTGAACTAGATATGGACCGTGTGTGTAGGAAGCACAGCTCTTTTGTTCTGAGAATGCTCATTGTTCTTGCCCTATAGGAAACACTTTAGTATAGTAGAGTGCTGTTTTCTCAATCCAGAGTGTGTTTATTGTAATTCGAGCTAGCGTTTTTTCCCAGTCCTTAATGGAGTTGAATCCCATGCAGTTTCTGGTCCTACCAAAAAGAGTTGTTTTCTGGTATCAAGAGTCACTATTGTGCTCCCATTGTCGTACACAGGGTAAATAGCACTGGCGTCTGTTCCCAGCAAGTACAGTGCATTGGACTGAAGAGGATCTACTGTTCTTGTCACTTTCCAAAGCAGAATTGAACTAGATATGGCCCGTGTGTGTAGGAAGCACAGTTATTTTTTTCTAAGCAAGCTAACTGTTCTGGGCTTATAGGAAACACCGTAGAGTAGAAGAGTGATCATTTCTCAAAAGCAGAGTGTGTTTCTTGTAAGGCGAGCTAGAGTTTGTTTCCCAGTCCTAAATGGAGTTGAATCCTATGCAGTTTTTGGTCCTACGAGCAAGAGTTGTTTTCTGGTAAGGGAAGTCACTATTGTGCTCCCTTTGAAATACACAGTGCAAATAGCAATCGCGTCTGTTCCCAGCAATACAGGGTGTTGGACTGAAGAGGAGCTATTGTTCTTGTCAGTTTTCTAAGCAGAGTTGAACTAGATATGGCCCGTGTGTGTAGGAAGCACAGTTCTTTTGTTCAGAGCAAGCTCACTGTTCAGACACCAAAGGAAACACAGTAGAGTAGAAGAGTGCTCTTTTCTCAAAAGAAGACTGTGTTTCTTGTAAGGTGAGCTAGCGTTTGTTTCCCAGTCCTAAATGGAGTTGAATCACAAGCAGTTTCTGGTCCTACGAGCAAGAGTTGTTTTCTGGTAAGAAGAGTCACTATTGTGCTCCCATTGTCATACACAGGGCAAATAGCACTCGTGTCTGTTCCCAGCAAGTACAGTGTATTGGACTGAAGTGGAGCTACTGTTCTTGTCAGTTTACTAAGCAGAGTTGAACTAGATATGGCCTGTGTGTGTAGGAAGCACAGTTTTTGTTCTGAGCAAGCTCACTTTTCGGACCCCATATGAAACACAGTAGAGTAGAAGAGTGCTCTTTTCTCAAAAGCAGAGTGTGTTTCTTGTAAGGTCAGCTAGTGTTTGTTTCCCAGTCAGGAATGGAGCTGAATCCCATGCAGTTTCTGGTCCTACCAGCAAGAGTTGTTTTCTGGTAAGAAGAGTCGCTATTGTGCTCCCACTGTCATACACAGGGCAAAAAGCACTGGCGTCTGTTCCCAGCAAGTACAGTGTATTGTACTGAAGCGGAGCTACTTTTCTTGTCACTTTCCTAAGCAGACTTGAACTAGATATATCCCGTGTGTGAAGGAAGCACAGTTCTTTTGTTCTGAGCAAGCTCACTGTTCGGACCCCATAGGAAACACAGTAGAGTAGAAGAGTGCTCTTTTCTCAAAAGCAGAGTGTGTTTCTTGTAAGGCGAGCTAGCGTTTGTTTCCCAGTCCTAAATGGAGTTGAATAACATCCAGTTTTTGGTCCTACGAGCAAGAGTTGTTTTCTGTTAAGGAAAGTCACTATTGCGCTCCCATTGTCATACACAGGGCAAATAGCACTGGCGTCTGTTCGCAGCATGTACAGTGTATTGGACTGAAGAGGATCTACTGTTCTTGTCAGTTTCCTAAGCAGAATTGAACTAGATATGGCTGTGCGTGTAGGAAGCACAGTTCTTTTGTTCTGAGCAAGCGCACTGTTCTGGCCATATAGGAAACACAGTAGAGTAGAAGAGTGCTCTTTTCTCAAAAGCAGAGTGTGTTTCGTGTAAGGCGAGCTAGCGTTTGTTTCCCAGTCCTAAATGGAGTTGAATCACATGCAGTTTTTGGTCCTACAAGCAAGAGTTGTTTTCTGGTAAGGAAAGTCACTATTGTGCTCCCATTTCCATACACAGTGCAAATAGCACTCGCGTCTGTTCCCAGCAAGTACAGTGTATTGGACTGAAGAGGAACTACTGTTCTTGTCAGTTTCCTAAGCATAGTTGAACTAGATATGGCCCCTGTGTGTAGGAAGCACAGTTCTTTTGTTCTGAGCAAGCTCACTATTCGGACCCCATAGGAAACACAGTAGAGTAGAAGACTGCTTTTTTCTCAAAAGCAGAGTGTGTTTCTTGTAAGGCGAGCTAGCGTTTGTTTCCCAATCCTAAATGGAGTTGAATCACATGCAATTTCTGCTCCTATGAGCAAGAGTTGTTTTCTGGTAAGAAGAGTCACTATTGTGCTCCCTTTGTCATACACAGGGCAAATAGCACTGGCGTCTGTTCCCAGCATGAACAATGTATTGGACTGAAGAGGATCTACTGTTCTTGTCAGTTTCACAAGCAGAGTTGAACTAGATATGGACCGTGTGTGTAGGAAGCACAGCTCTTTTGTTCTGAGAATGCTCATTTTTCTTGCCCTATAGGAAACACTTTAGAGTAGAAGAGTGCTGTTTTCTCAATCCAGAGTGTGTTTATTGTAAGTCGAGCTAGCATTTTTTTCCCAGTCCTTAATGGAGTTGAATCCCATGCAGTTTCTGGTCCTACCAGCAAGAGTTGTTTTCTGGTAAGAAGAGTCACTATTGTGCTCCCATTGTCATACACAGGGCAAATAGCACTGGCGTCTGTTCCCAGCAAGTACAGTGTATTGGACTGACGAGGATCTACTGTTCTTGTCAGTTTCCAAAGCAGAATTGAACTAGATATGGCACGTGTGTAGGAAGCACAGTTCGTTTTTTCTAAGCAAGCAAACTGTTTTGGCCCTATAGTAAACACAGTGGAGTAGAAGAGTGATCATTTCTCAAAAGCAGAGTGTGTTTCGTGTAAGGCGAGCTAGCGTTTGTTTCCCAGTCCTAAATGGGGTTGAATCACATGCAGTTTCTGGTCCTACGAGCAAGAGTTGTTTTCTGGTAAGGAAAGTCACTATTGTGCTCCCATTGCCATACACAGTGCAAATAGCACTGGCGTCTGTTCCCAGCAAGTACAGTGAATTGGACTGAAGAGGATCTACTGTTCTTGTCAGGTTCCTAAGCAGACTTGAACTAGATATGGCCTTGTGTGCAAGAAGCACAGTTTTATTGTTCTGAGCAAGCTCACTGTTCAGAAACCATAGGAAACACAGTAGAGTAGAAGAGTGCTCTTTTTTCAAAAGCAGAGTGTGTTTCTTGTAAGGCGAGCTAGCATTTGTTTCCCAGTTCTAAATGGAGTTGAATCACATGCAGTTTCTGTTCCTACGAGCAAGAGTTTTTTTCTGGTAAGGGAAGTCACTATTGTGCTCCCTTTGAAATACACAGTGCAAATAGCACTCGCGTTTTTTCCCAGCAAGTACAGTGTATTGGACTGAAGCGGAGCTACTGTTCTTGTCAGTTTACTAAGCAGAGTTGAACTAGATATGGCCTGTGTGTGTAGGAAGCACAGTTCTTTTGTTCTGAGCAAGCTCACTGTTCGGACCCCATAGGATACACAGTAGAGTAGAAGACTGCTCTTTTCTCAAAAGCAGAGTGTGTTTCTTGTAAGGCGAGCTATCCTTTGTTTCCCAATCCTAAGTGGAGTTGAATCACATGCAGTTTCTGGTCCTACGAACAAGAGTTGTTTTCTGGTAAGAAGAGTCACTATTGATCTCCCATTGTCATACACAGGGCAAATAGCACTGGCGTCTGTTCCCAGCATGAACAGTGTATTGGACTGAAGAGGATCTACTGTTCTTGTCAGTTTCCCAAGCAGAGTTGAACTAGATATGGACCGTGTGTGTAGGAAGCACAGCTCTTTTGTTCTGAGAATGCTCATTGTTCTTGCCCTATAGGAAACACTTTAGTATAGTAGAGTGCTGTTTTCTCAATCCAGAGTGTGTTTATTGTAATTCGAGCTAGCGTTTTTTCCCAGTCCTTAATGGAGTTGAATCCCATGCAGTTTCTGGTCCTACCAACAAGAGTTGTTTTCTGGTATCAAGAGTCACTATTGTGCTCCCATTGTCGTACACAGGGTAAATAGCACTGGCGTCTGTTCCCAGCAAGTACAGTGCATTGGACTGAAGAGGATCTCCTGTTCTTGTCACTTTCCAAAGCAGAATTGAACTAGATATGGCCCGTGTGTGTAGGAAGCACAGTTATTTTTTTCTAAGCAAGCTAACTGTTCTGGGCTTATAGGAAACACCGTAGAGTAGAAGAGTGATCATTTCTCAAAAGCAGAGTGTGTTTCTTGTAAGGCGAGCTAGAGTTTGTTTCCCAGTCCTAAATGGAGTTGAATCCTATGCAGTTTTTGGTCCTACGAGCAAGAGTTGTTTTCTGGTAAGGGAAGTCACTATTGTGCTCCCTTTGAAATACACAGTGCAAATAGCAATCGCGTCTGTTCCCAGCAAGTACAGGGTGTTGGACTGAAGAGGAGCTATTGTTCTTGTCAGTTTTCTAAGCAGAGTTGAACTAGATATGGCCCGTGTGTGTAGGAAGCACAGTTCTTTTGTTCAGAGCAAGCTCACTGTTCAGACCCCAAAGGAAACACAGTAGAGTAGAAGAGTGCTCTTTTCTCAAAAGAAGACTGTGTTTCTTGTAAGGTGAGCTAGCGTTTGTTTCCCAGTCCTAAATGGAGTTGAATCACATGCACTTTCTGGTCCTACGAGCAAGAGTTGTTTTCTGGTAAGAAGAGTCACTATTGTGCTCCCATTGTCATACACAGGGCAAATAGCACTCGTGTCTGTTCCCAGCAAGTACAGTGTATTGGACTGAAGCAGAGCTACTGTTCTTGTCAGTTTACTAAGCAGAGTTGAACTAGATATGTCCATGTGTGTCGGAAGCACAGTTCTTTTGTTCTGAGCAAGCGCACTGTTCTGGCCATATAGGAAACACAGTAGAGTAGAAGAGTGCTCTTTTCTCAAAAGCAGAGTGTGTTTCGTGTAAGGCGAGCTAGCGTTTGTTTCCCAGTCCTAAATGGAGTTGAATCACATGCAGTTTTTGGTCCTACGAGCAAGAGTTGTTTTCTGGTAAGGAAAGTCACTATTGTGCTCCCATTTCCATACACAGTGCAAATAGCACACGCGTCTGTTCCCAGCAAGTACAGTGTATTGGACTGAAGAGGAGCTACTGTTCTTGTCAGTTTCCTAAGCAGAGTAGAACTAGATATGGCCCCTGTGTGTAGGAAGCACAGGTCTTTTGTACTGAGCAAGCTCACTTTTCGGACCCCATAGGAAACACAGTAGAGTAGAAGAGTGCTCTTTTCTCAAAAGCAGAGTGTGTTTCTTGTAAGGTGAGCTAGCCTTTGTTTCCCAGTCCTAAATGGAGTTGAATCACATGCAGTTTCTGGTCCTACGAGCAAGAGTTGTTTTTTTGGTAAGAAGAGTCACTATTGCGCTCCCATTGTCATACACAGGGCAAATAGCACTGGCGTCTGTTCCCAGCATGTACAGTCAGTGTATTGGACTGAAGAGGAGTTAATGTTCTTGTCATTTTCCTAAGCAGAATTGAACTAGATGTGGCCATGTGTGTAGGAAGCACAGTTCTTTTGTTCTGAGCAAGCTCACTGTTCTGGCCCTGTAAGAAACACAGTAGATTAGAAGAGTGCTCTTTTCTCAAAAGCAGAGTGTGTTTCTTGTAAGGCGAGCTAGCGTTTGTTTCCCAGTCCTAAATGGAGTTGAATCACATGCAGTTTTTGGTCCTACGAGCAAGAGTTGTTTTTTGGTAAGGAAAGTCACTATTGTGCTCCCATTTCCATACACAGTGCAAAAAGCACTCGCGTCTGTTCCCAGCAAGTACAGTGTATTGGACTGAAGCGGAGCTACTGTTCTTGTCAGTTTCCTAAGCAGAATTGATCTAGATATGGCCCCTGTGTGTAGGAAGCACAGTTCTTTTGTTCTGAGCAAGCTCACTATTCGGACCCCATAGGAAACACAGTAGAGTAGAAGAGTGCTCTTTTCTCAAAAGCAGAGTGTGTTTCTTGTAAGGCGAGTTAGTGTTTGTTTCCCAGTCAGAATTAGAGTTGAATCCCATGCAGTTTCTGGTCCTATGAGCAAGAGTTGTTTTCTGGTAAGAAGAGTCACTATTGTGCTCCTATTGCCATGCACAGTGCAAATAGCACTTGCGTCGGTTCCCAGCTAGTACAGTGTATTGGACTGAAGAGGAGCTACCGTTCTTGTCAGTTTCCTAAGCAGAGTTGAACTAGGTATGGCCCGTGTGTGTAGGAAGCACAGTTCTTTTGTTCTGAGCAAGCTCACTGTTCGTACCCCATAGGAAACACAGTAGAGTAGAAGAGTGGTCTTTTCTCAAAAGCAGAGTGTGTTTCTTGTAAGGCGAGCTAGCGATTGTTTCCCAGTCAGAAATGGATTTGAATCTCATCCAGTTTTTGGTCCTACGAGCAAGAGTTGTTTTCTGGTAAGGAAAGTCACTATTGTGCTCCCATTGCCATACACAGTGCAAATAGGACTCGCGTCTGTTCCCAGCAAGTACAGTGTATTGGACTAAAGAGGAGCTACTGTTCTTGTCAGTTTCCTAAGCAGAGTTTAACTAGATATGGCCCATGTGTGTAGGAAGCAAAGTTCTTTTGTTCTGAGAATGCTCACTGTTCTGGCCCTATAGGAAACACATTACCGTTGAAGAGTGCTCTTTTCTCAATCTAGAGTGTGTTTCTTGTAAGTCGAGCTAGCGTTTGTTTCCCAGTCCTAAATGGAGTTGAATCCCATGCAGTTTCTGGTCCTACTACCAAGAGTTGTTTTCTGGTAAGAAGAGTCACTATTGTGCTCCCATTGTCGTACACAGGGTAAATAGCACTGGCGTCTGTTCCCAGCAAGTACAGTGCATTGGACTGAAGAGGATCTCCTGTTCTTGTCACTTTCCAAAGCAGAATTGAACTAGATATGGCCCGTGTGTGTAGGAAGCACAGTTATTTTTTTCTAAGCAAGCTAACTGTTCTGGGCTTATAGGAAACACCGTAGAGTAGAAGAGTGATCATTTCTCAAAAGCAGAGTGTGTTTCTTGTAAGGCGAGCTAGAGTTTGTTTCCCAGTCCTAAATGGAGTTGAATCCTATGCAGTTTTTGGTCCTACGAGCAAGAGTTGTTTTCTGGTAAGGGAAGTCACTATTGTGCTCCCTTTGAAATACACAGTGCAAATAGCAATCGCGTCTGTTCCCAGCAAGTACAGGGTGTTGGACTGAAGAGGAGCTATTGTTCTTGTCAGTTTTCTAAGCAGAGTTGAACTAGATATGGCCCGTGTGTGTAGGAAGCACAGTTCTTTTGTTCAGAGCAAGCTCACTGTTCAGACCCCAAAGGAAACACAGTAGAGTAGAAGAGTGCTCTTTTCTCAAAAGAAGACTGTGTTTCTTGTAAGGTGAGCGAGCGTTTGTTTCCCAGTCCTAAATGGAGTTGAATCACATGCAGTTTCTGGTCCTACGAGCAAGAGTTGTTTTCTGGTAAGAAGAGTCACTATTGTGCTCCCTTTGTCATACACAGGGCAAATAGCACTGGCGTCTGTTCCCAGCATGAACAATGTATTGGACTGAAGAGGATCTACTGTTCCTGTCAGTTTCACAAGCAGAGTTGAACTAGATATGGACCGTGTGTGTAGGAAGCACAGCTCTTTTGTGCTGAGAATGCTCATTGTTCTTGCCCTATAGGAAACACTTTAGAGTAGAAGAGTGCTGTTTTCTCAATCCAGAGTGTGTTTATTGTAATTCGAGCTAGCGTTTTTTTTTCCCAGTCCTTAATGGAGTTGAATCCCATGCAGTTTTTGGTCCTACCAGCAAGAGTTGTTTTCTGGTAAGAAGTGTCACTATTGTGCTCCCATTGTCATACACAGGGCAAATAGCACTGGCGTCTGTTCCCAGCAAGTACAGTGTATTGGACTGAGGAGGATCTACTGTTCTTGTCAGTTTCCAAAGCAGAATTGAACTAGATATGGAACGTGTGTAGGAAGCACAGTTCGTTTTTTCTAAGCAAGCAAACTGTTTTGGCCCTAGGAAACACAGTAGAGTAGAAGAGTGATCATTTCTCAAAAGCAGAGTGTGTTTCTTGTAAGACGAGCTAGCGTTTGTTTCCCAGTCCTAAATGGGGTTGAATCACAAGCAGTTTTTGGTCCTACGAAGAAGAGTTGTTTTCTGGTAAGGAAAGTCACTATTGTGCTCCCATTGCCATACACAGTGCAAATAGGACTCGCGTCTGTTCCTAGCAAGTACAGTGTATTGGACTGAAGAGGTGCTACTGTTCTTTTCAGTTTCCTAAGCAGAGTTGAACTAGATATGGCCCATGTATGTAGGAAGCACAGTTCTTTTGTTCTCAGAATGCTCACTGTTCTGGCCCTATAGGAAACACATTAGCGTTGAAGAGTCCTCTTTTCTCAATCTAGAGTGTGTTTCTTGTAAGTCGAGCTAGCGTTTGGTTCCCAGTCCTAAATGGAGTTGAATCACATGCAGTTTCTGGTCCTATGAGCAAGAGTTGTTTTTTTGGTAAGAAGAGTCACTATTGAGCTCCCATTGTCATACACAGGGCAAATAGCACTGGCGTCTGTTCCCAGCATGTACAGTCAGTGTATTGGACAGAAGAGGAGCTACTGTTCTTGTCAGTTTCCTAAGCAGAATTGAACTAGATGTGGCCATGTGTGTAGGAAGCACAGTTCTTTTGTTCTGAGCAAGCTCACTGTTCTGGCCCTATAGGAAACACAGTAGAGTAGAAGAGTGCTCTTTTCTCAAAAGCAGAGTGTGTTTCTTGTAAGGCGAGCTAGCGTTTGTTTCCCAGTCCTAAATGGAGTTGAATCACATGCAGTTTTTGGTCCTACGAGCAAGAGTTGTTTTCTGGTAAGGAAAGTCACTATTGTGCTCCCATTTCCATACACAGTGCAAATAGCACTGGCGTCTGTTCCCAGGAAGTACAGTGTATTGGATTGAAGCGGAGCTACTGTTCTTGTCAGTTTCCTAAGCAGAGTTGAACTAGATATGGCCCCTGTGTGTAGGAAGCACAGTTCTTTTGTTCTGAGCAAGCTCACTATTCGGACAACATAGATAACACAGTAGAGTTGAAGAGTGCTCTTTTCTCAAAAGCAGAGTGTGTTTCTTGTAAGGCGAGTTAGTGTTTGTTTCCCAGTCAGAATTGGAGTTGAATCCCATGCAGTTTCTGGTCCTATGAGCAAGAGTTGTTTTCTGATAAGAAGAGTCACTATTGTGCTCCCATTGCCATACACAGTGCAAATAGCACTCGCGTCTGTTCCCAGCTAGTACAGTGTATTGGACTGAAGAGGAGCTACCGTTCTTGTCAGTTTCCTAAGCAGAGTTGAACTAGATATGGCCCGTGTGTGTAGGAAGCACAGTTCTTTTGTTCTGATCAAGCTCACTCTTCGTACCCCATAGGAAACACAGTAGAGTAGAAGAGTGCTCTTTTCTCAAAAGCAGAGTGTGTTTCTTGTAAGGCGAGCTAGCGTTTGTTTCCCAATCCTAAATGGAGTTGAATCACATGCAGTTTCTGCTCCTATGAGCAAGAGTTGTTTTCTGGTAAGAAGAGTCACTGTTTTGCTCCCATTGTCATACACAGGGCAAATAGCACTGGCGTCTGTTCCCAGCATGAACAGTGTATTGGACTGAAGAGGATCTACTGTTCTTGTCAGTTTCCCAAGCAGAGTTGAACTAGATATGGACCGTGTGTGTAGGAAGCACAGGTCTTTTGTTCTGAGAATGCTCATTGTTCTTGCCCTATAGGAAACACTTTAGAGTAGAAGAGTGCTGTTTTCTCAATCCAGAGTGTGTTTATTGTAAGTCGAGCTAGCATTTTTTTCCCAGTCCTTAATGGAGTTGAATCCCATGCAGTTTCTGGTCCTACCAACAAGAGTTGTTTTCTGGTAAGAAGAGTCACTATTGTGCTCCCATTGTCATACACAGGGCAAATAGCACTGGCGTCTGTTCCCAGCAAGTACAGTGTATTGGACTGACGAGGATCGACTGTTCTTGTCAGTTTCCAAAGCAGAATTGAACTAGATATGGCACGTGTGTAGGAAGCACAGTTCGTTTTTTCTAAGCAAGCAAATTGTTTTGGCCCTATAGTAAACACAGTGGAGTAGAAGAGTGATCATTTCTCAAAAGCAGAGTGTGTTTCGTGTAAGGCGAGCTAGCGTTTGTTTCCCAGTCCTAAATGGGGTTGAATCACATGCAGTTTTTGGTCCTACGAGCAAGAGTTGTTTTCTGGTAAGGAAAGTCACTATTGTGCTCCCATTGCCATACACAGTGCAAATAGGACTCGCGTCTGTTCCTAGCAAGTACAGTGTATTGGACTGAAGAGGAGCTACTGTTCTTTTCAGTTTCCTAAGCAGAGTTGAACTAGATATGGCCCATGTATGTAGGAAGCACAGTTCTTTTGTTCTCAGAATGCTCACTGTTCTGTCCCTACAGGAAACACATTAGCGTTGAAGAGTGCTCTTTTCTCAATCTAGAGTGTGTTTCTTGTAATTCGAGCTAGCGTTTGTTTCCCAGTCCTAAATGGAGTTGAATCACATGCAGTTTCTGGTCCTACGAGCAAGAGTTGTTTTTTTGGTAAGAAGAGTCACTATTGCGCTCCCATTGTCATACACAGGGCAAATAGCACTGGCGTCTGTTCCCAGCATGTACAGTCAGTGTATTGGACGGAAGAGGAGCTACTGTTCTTGTCAGTTTCCTAAGCAGAATTGAACTAGATGTGGCCATGTGTGTAGAAAGCACAGTTCTTTTGTTCTGAGCAAGCTCACTATTCTGGCCCTATAGGAAACACAGTAGAGTAGAAGAGTGCTCTTTTCTCTAAAGCAGAGTGGGTTTCTTGTAATGCGAGCTAGTGTTTGTTTCGCAGTCCTAAATGGAGTGGAATCACATGCAGTTTCTGGTCCTATGAGCAAGAGTTGTTTTCTGGTAAGGAAAGTCACTATTGTGCTCCCATTTCCATACACAGTGCAAATAGCACTGGCGTCTATTCCCAGCAAGTACAGTGTATTGGATTGAAGCGGAACTACTGTTCTTGTCAGTTTCCTAAGCAGAGTTGAACTAGATATGGCCCCTGTGTGTAGGAAGCACAGTTCTTTGGTTCTGAGCAAGCTCACTGTTCGTACCCCATAGGAAACACAGTAGAGTAGAAGAGTGGTCTTTTCTCAAAAGCAGAGTGTGTTTCTTGTAAGGCGAGCTAGCGATTGTTTCCCAGTCAGAAATGGAGTTGAATCACATCCAGTATTTGGTCCTACGTGCAAGAGTTGTTTTCTGGTAAGGAAAGTCACTATTGCGGTCCCATTGCCATACACAGTGCAAATAGGACTCGCGTCTGTTCCCAGCAAGTACAGTGTATTGGACTAAAGAGGAGCTACTGTTCTTGTCAGTTTCCTAAGCAGAGTTGAACTAGATATGGCCCGTGTGTGTAGGAAGCACAGTTCTTTTGTTCTGAGCAAGCTCAATGTTCGCACGCCATAGGAAACACAGCAGAGTAGAAGAGTGCTATTTTCTCAAAAGCAGAGTGTGTTTCTTGTAAGGCGAGCTAGCGTTTGTTTCCCAGTCCTAAATGGAGTTGAATCACATGCAGTTTTTGGTCCTACGAGCAAGAGATGTTTTCTGGTAAGGAAAGTCACTATTGTGCTTCCATTGGCATACACAGTGCAAATAGCACTGGCGTCTGTTCCCAACAAGTACAGTGTATTGGACTGAAGAGGAGCTACTGTTCTTGTCAATTTTCTAAGCAGAATTGAACTAGATATGGCCGTATTTTTAGTAAGGACAATTCTTTTGTTCTGAGCAAACTCACTGTTCTGGCCCTATAGGAAACACAGTAGAGTAGAAGTGTGGTCTTTTCTCAAAAGCAGAGTGTGTTTCTTGTAAGGTGAGCTAGCGTTTGTTTCCCAGTCCTAAATGAAGTTGAATCACATGCAGCTTTTGGTCCTACGAGCAAGAGTTGTTTTCTGGTAAGGAAAGTCACTATTGTGCTCCCATTTCCATACACAGTGCAAATAGCACTCGCGTCTTTTCCCAGCTAGTACAGTGTATTGGACTGAATTAGAGCTACTGTTCTTGTCTGTTTCCTAAGCAGAGTTGAACAGGATATGGCCCCTGTGTGTAGAAAGCACAGGTCTTTTGTTCTGAGCAAGCTCACTGTTCGGACCCCATAGGAAACACAGTAGAGAAGATGAATGCTCTTTTCTCAAAAGCAGAGTGTGTTTCTTGTAAGGCGAGCTAGCGTTTGTTTCCCAGTCCTAAATGGAGTTGAATCACATGCAGTTTTTGGTCCTACGAGCAAGAGTTGTTTTCTGGTAAGGAAAGTCACTATTGTGCTCCCATTGCCATACACAGTGCAAAGAGCACTCGCATCTGTTCCAGCAAGTACAGTGTATTGGACTGAAGCGGAGCTACTGTTCTTGTCAGTTTCCTAAGCAGAGTTGAACTAGATATGGCCCGTGTGTGTAGGAAGCACAGTTCTTTTGTTCTGAGCAAGCTCACTTCTCCAACCCCATAGGAAAAACAGTAGAGTAGAAGAGTGCTCTTTTCTCAAAAGCAGAGTGTGTTTCTTTTAAGGCGAGCTAGTGTTTGTTTCCCAATCAGAAATGGAGTTGAATCCCATGCAGTATCTGGTCCTACGAGCAAGAGGTGTTTTCTGATAAGAAGAGTCACTATTGTGCTCCTATTGCCATACACAGTGCAAATAGCACTCGTGTCTGTTCCCAGCAAGTACAGTGTATTGGACTGAAGCAGAGCTACTGTTCTTGTCAGTTTCCTAAGCAGAGTTGAACTAGATATGGCCCGTGTGTGTAGGAAGCACAGTTCTTTTGTTCTGAGCAAGCTCACTGTTCGGCCCCCATAGGAAACACAGTAGAGTAGAAAGAGTGCTCTTTTCTCAAAAGCAGAGTGTGTTTCTTGTAAGCGAGCTAGCATTTGTTTCCCAGTCAGAAATGGAGTTGAATCCCATGCAGTTTCTGGTCCTATGAGCAAGAGGTGTTTTCTGATAGAAGAGTCACTATTGTGCTCCTATTGCCATACACAGTGCAAATAGCACTCCCGTCTGTTCCCAGCAAGTACAGTGTATTGGACTGAAGCGGATCTACTGTTTTTGTCAGTTTTCTGAGCAGAGTTGAACTATATATGGCCCCTGTGTGTTGGAAGCACAGTTCTTTTTGTTCTGAGCAAGCTCACTGTTCAGACCCCATAGTAAACACAGTGAGTAGAAGAGTGCTCTTTTCTCAAAAGCAGAGTGTGTTTCTTGTAAGGCGAGCTACCCTTTGTTTCCCAGTCCCAAATGGAGTTGAATCACATGCAGTTTCTTGTCCTACGAGCAAGAGTTGTTTTCTGGTAACAAGAGTCACTATTGCCCTCCCTTTGTCATACACAGGGAAATAGCACTGGCATCTGTTCCCAGCATATACAGTGTATTGGACTGAAGAGGATCTACTGTCCTTTTCAGTTTCCTAAGCAGAATTGAACTAGATATGGCAGTATTTGTATGAAGCACAGTTCTTTTTTTCTGAGCAAGTTCACTGTTCTGGCCCTATAGGAAACACAGTAGAGTAGAAGAGTGCTCTTTTGTCAGAAGCAGAGTGTGTTTCTTGTAAGGCAAGCTAGCGTTTTTTCCCAGTCCTAAATGGAGTTGAATCACATGCAGTGTTTGGTCCTACGAGCATGAGATGTTTTCTGGTAAGGAAAGTCACCTTTGCGCTCCCATTGCCATACACAGTGCAAATAGCCCTCGCATCTTTTCCCAGCAAGTACAGTGTATTTGAATGAAGCGGAGCTACTGTTCTTGTCAATTTCCTAAGCAGAGTTGAACTAGATATGGCCCGTGTGTTTAGGAAACCCAGTTCTTTTGTTCTGACCAAGTTCACTGTTTGGAACCCAAAGAAACACAGTAGAGTAAAAAAGTGCTCTTTCCTCAAAAGCAGAGTGTGTTTCTTGTAAGGCGAGCTAGTGTTTGTTTCCCAGTCAGAAATGGAGTTGATCACATGCAGTTTCTGGTCCTACGAGCAAGAGGTGTTTTCTGATAAGAAGAGTCACTATTGCGCTCCTATTGCCATACACAGTGCAAATAGCACTCCCGTCTGTTCCCAGCTAGCACAGTGTATTGGACTGAAGAGGAGCTACCGTTCTTGTCAGTTTCCTAAGCAGAGTTGAACTAGATATGGCCCGTGTGTGTAGGAAGCACAGTTCTTTTGTTCTGAGCAAGCTCAGTGTTCGGACCCCATAGGAAACACAGTAGCGTAGAAGAGTGCTCTTTTCTCAAAAGCAGAGTGTGTTTTCTTGCAAGGCGAGTTAGTGTTTGTTTCCCAGTCAGAATTGGAGTTGAATCCCATGCAGTTTCTGGTCCTATGAGCAAGAGTTGTTTTCTGATAAGAAGAGTCACTATTGTGCTCCTATTGCCATGCACAGTGCAAATAGCACTTGCGTCGGTTCCCAGCTAGTACAGTGTATTGGACTGAAGAGGAGCTACCATTCTTGTCAGTTTCCTAAGCAGAGTTGAACTAGATATGGCCCGTGTGTGTAGGAAGCACAGTTCTTTTGTTCTGAGCAAGCTCACTGTTCGTACCCCATAGGAAACACAGTAGAGTAGAAGAGTGGTCTTTTCTCAAAGCAGAGTGTGTTCTTGTAAGGCGAGCTAGCGATTGTTTCCCAGTCAGAAATGGATTTGAATCTCATCCAGTTTTTGGTCCTACGAGCAAGAGTTGTTTTCTGGTAAGGAAAGTCACTATAGTGCTCCCATTGCCATACACAGTGCAAATAGGACTCGCGTCTGTTCCCAGCAAGTACAGTGTATTGGACTAAAGAGGAGCTACTGTTCTTGTCAGTTTCCTAAGCAGAGTTTAACTAGATATGGCCCATGTGTGTAGGAAGCAAAGTTCTTTTGTTCTGAGAATGCTCACTGTTCTGGCCCTATAGGAAACACATTACCGTTGAAGAGTGCTCTTTTCTCAATCTAGAGTGTGTTTCTTGTAAGTCGAGCTAGCGTTTGTTTCCCAGTCCTAAATGGAGTTGAATCCCATGCAGTTTCTGGTCCTACTAGCAAGAGTTTTTTTCTGGTAGAAGAGTCACTATTGTGCTCCCATTGTCGTACACAGGGTAAATAGCACTGGCGTATGTTCCCAGCAAGTACAGTGCATTGGACTGAAGAGGATCTACTGTTCTTGTCACTTTCCAAAGCAGAATTGAACTAGATATGGCCCGTGTGTGTAGGAAGCACAGTTTTTTTTTTCTAAGCAAGCTAACTGTTCTGGGCTTATAGGAAACACCGTAGAGTAGAAGAGTGATCATTTCTCAAAAGCAGAGTGTGTTTCTTGTAAGGCGAGCTAGAGCTTGTTTCCCAGTCCTAAATGGAGTTGAATCCTATGCAGTTTTTGGTCCTACGAGCAAGAGTTGTTTTCTGGTAAGGGAAGTCACTATTGTGCTCCCTTTGAAATACACAGTGCAAATAGCAATCGCGTCTGTTCCCAGCAAGTACAGGGTGTTGGACTGAAGAGGAGCTATTGTTCTTGTCAGTTTTCTAAGCAGAGTTGAACTTGATATGGCCCGTGTGTGTAGGAAGCACAGTTCTTTTGTTCAGAGCAAGCTCACTGCTCAGACCCCTAAGGAAACAGAGTAGAGTAGAAGAGTGCTCTTTTCTCAAAAGAAGACTGTGTTTCTTGTAAGGTGAGCTAGCGTTTGTTTCCCAGTCCTAAATGGAGTTGAATCACATGCAGTTTCTGGTCCTACGAGCAAGAGTTGTTTCTGGTAAGAAGAGTCACTATTGTGCTCCCATTGTCATACACAGGGCAAATAGCACTCGTGTCTGTTCCCAGCAAGTACAGTGTATTGGACTGAAGCGGAGCTACTGTTCTTGTCAGTTTACTAAGCAGAGTTGAACTAGATATGGCCTGTGTGTGTAGGAAGCACAGGTCTTTTGTTCTGAGCAAGCTCACTTTTCGGACCCCATATGAAACACAGTAGAGTAGAAGAGTGCTCTTTCTCAAAGCAGAGTGTGTTTCTTGTAAGGTCAGCTAGTGTTTGTTTCCCAGTCAGGAATGGAGTTGAATCCCATGCAGTTTCTGGTCCTACCAGCAAGAGTTGTTTTCTGGTAAGAAGAGTCGCTATTGTGCTCCCACTGTCATACACAGGGCAAAAAAACACTGGCGTCTGTTCCCAGCAAGTACAGTGTATTGTACTGAAGCGGAGCTACTGTTCTTGTCACTTTCCTAAGCAGAGTTGAACTAGATATATCCCGTGTGTGAAGGAAGCACAGTTCTTTTGTTCTGAGCAAGCTCACTGTTCGGACCCCATAGGAAACACAGTAGAGTAGAAGAGTGCTCTTTTCTCAAAAGCAGAGAGTGTTTCTTGTAAGGCGAGCTAGCGTTTGTTTCCCAGTCCTAAATGGAGTTGAATAACATCCAGTTTTTGGTCCTACGAGCAAGAGTTGTTTTCTGTTAAGGAAAGTCACTATTGCGCTCCCATTGTCATACACAGGGCAAATAGCACTGGCGTCTGTTCGCAGCATGTACAGTGTATTGGACTGAAGCCGAGCTACTGTTCTTGTCAGTTTCCTAAGCAGAATTGAACTAGATATGTCCATGTGTGTCGGAAGCACAGTTCTTTTGTTCTGAGCAAGCGCACTGTTCTGGCCATATAGGAAACACAGTAGAGTAGAAGAGTGCTCTTTTCTCAAAAGCAGAGTGTGTTTCGTGTAAGGCGAGCTAGCGTTTGTTTCCCAGTCCTAAATGGAGTTGAATCACATGCAGTTTTTGGTCCTACGAGCAAGAGTTGTTTTCTGGTAAGAAGAGTCACTATTGTGCTCCCATTGTCATACACAGGGCAAATAGCACTGGCGTCCTGTTCCCAGCATGAACAGTGTATTGGACTGAAGAGGATCTACTGTTCTTGTCAATTTCCCAAGCAGAGATGAACTAGATATGGACCGTGTGTGTAGGAAGCACAGGTCTTTTGTTCTGAGAATGCTCATTGTTCTTGCCCTATAGGAAACACTTTAGAGTAGAAGAGTGCTGTTTTCTCAATCCAGAGTGTGTTTATTGTAATTCGAGCTAGCGTTTTTTTTTCCCAGTCCTTAATGGAGTTGAATCCCATGCAGTTTTTGGTCTTACCAGCAAGAGTTGTTTTCTGGTAAGAAGTGTCACTATTGTGCTCCCATTGTCATACACAGGGCAAATAGCACTGGCGTCTGTTCCCAGCAAGTACAGTGTATTGGACTGACGAGGATCTACTGTTCTTGTCAGTTTCACAAGAAGAATTGAACTAGATATGGCACGTGTGCAGGAAGCACAGTTCGTTTT
The DNA here is from genome assembly GCF_949786415.1 of Peromyscus eremicus. NCBI lineage: Eukaryota > Metazoa > Chordata > Mammalia > Rodentia > Cricetidae > Peromyscus > Peromyscus eremicus. The sequence goes on along the minus strand of NW_026736956.1, from coordinate 986 downwards.
TTTCTAAGCAAGCAAACTGTTTTGGCCCTAGGAAACACAGTAGAGTAGAAGAGTGATCATTTCTCAAAAGCAGAGTGTGTTTCTTGTAAGGCGAGCTAGTGTTTGTTTCCCAGTCCTAAATGGGGTTGAATCACAAGCAGTTTTTGGTCCTACGAGCAAGAGTTGTTTTCTGGTAAGGAAAGTCACTATTGTGCTCTCATTGCCCATACACAGTGCAAATAGGACTCGCGTCTGTTCCTAGCAAGTACAGTGTATTGGACTGAAGAGGTGCTACTGTTCTTTTCAGTTTCCTAAGCAGAGTTGAACTAGATATGGCCCATGTATGTAGGAAGCACAGTTCTTTTGTTCTCAGAATGCTCACTGTTCTGGCCCTATAGGAAAAACATTAGCGTTGAAGAGTCCTCTTTTCTCAATCTAGAGTGTGTTTCTTGTAAGTCGAGCTAGCGTTTGGTTCCCAGTCCTAAATGGAGTTGAATCACATGCAGTTTCTGGTCCTATGAGCAAGAGTTGTTTTTTGGTAAGAAGAGTCACTATTGAGCTCCCATTGTCATACACAGGGCAAATAGCACTGGCGTCTGTTCCCAGCATGTACAGTCAGTGTATTGGACAGAAGAGGAGCTACTGTTCTTGTCAGTTTCCTAAGCAGAATTGAACTAGATGTGGCCATGTGTGTAGGAAGCACAGTTCTTTTGTTCTGAGCAAGCTCACTGTTCTGGCCCTATAGGAAACACAGTAGAGTAGAAGAGTGCTCTTTTCTCAAAAGCAGAGTGTGTTTCTTGTAAGGCGAGCTAGCGTTTGTTTCCCAGTCCTAAATGGAGTTGAATCACATGCAGTTTTTGGTCCTACGAGCAAGAGTTGTTTTCTGGTAAGGAAAGTCACTATTGTGCTCCCATTTCCATACACAGTGCAAATAGCACTGGCGTCTGTTCCCAGGAAGTACAGTGTATTGGATTGAAGCGGAGCTACTGTTCTTGTCAGTTTCCTAA